>NC_039364.1:251986182-252286182 GCF_003573695.1 Papaver somniferum
TGGACCTCTTCGGACCAATTCAACAACCCACGGTTGCTGGTAAGAAATATGCTTTAGTTATGGTAGATGACTACACCAGATTCACTTAGGTTGCATTTTTTTTTTCATAAGAATGAAACCCTTGATGAATTCAAGATTATTGTTAAAAAAATCCAGAAAGGTCGCAAGCTAAAGAAAATTAGGAGCGATCGTGGAACTGAATTCAAGGACACTAAGGTGCTTGAATTTTGTGACGAACTGGGGATTATTCAACAATACTCACCACCCATTACTCCTCAAGCTAATGGAGTTGGAGAAATAAAGAATAGGAACATTCAGGAGATGGCCAGGGTAATGCTCCAGAACAAAAACTTACCTCTAAGGTTTTGGGGAGAAGCTGTCTTTACAACATGTTATTTGATCAACCGTGTTTACTTACGGTCTAAAACCCTAAACACTCCTTAAGAGTTGTGGTATGGAAGAAAACCCAACTTACACTATCTTAAGAGTGTTCGGAAGTAAGAGCTATATCCTAAAAGATCAAGAACAGAGAGGGAAATTCGATACCAAAAGTGATGAAGGTATCTTTCTTGGCTATGCCTCTGATAGCCGTGGTTTTCGAGTATTTAATCTCAGAACCCATGTCCTGATGGAATCTGTTAACGTTATCATTGATGATATTAGTTATTTTCATCATGATAATCCTCTTGATGAATTGCCTCCTACCGAGATAATTGAGAAAGTCAAAGAAATACCAGAATCAGTTGAAGTTATCCTAACTGTTGCTAATCATGATATTTCTAGTGACGAGGAGAAGAGCACTGATCAGGCTACTCCTGACGAACGAGAACGTGTCCCTCCACGACACCTATGGGTTCAAAGGAATCATGATCCCAACAATATTTTAGGGGGGATAGATTCTACATCTAAGACTAGAGGGCAACTTCAAAACATATGCAATTTTGGTTATTATCTATCACAAGTAGAACCAAGAAATATTGATGAAGCTCTGAACGATCCATTTTGGGTGAATGCAATGCATGAAGATTTAAATAAATTTCAAAGAAAAGACGTATGGGAACTCGTACCTTGTCCCTCCAATGTCAATATTGTTGGAACATAATGGATATTCAAGAACAAGTCTGATGAATTTGGCACAATTATCAGAAATAAAGCCAGACTTGCCGCTCAAGGATACTCACAAATTGAAGGTATCGACTTTGACGAAACCTTTGCTCCTGTGGCACGACTTGAGTCTATTAGACTTTTATTAGCTCATGCTTGTTTTCTCAAGGTTAAGCTTTTCTAAATGGATATAAAATCCGCATTCCTAAACGAAATTCCAAAGGAGGAGGTATATGTTGCTCAACCTAAAGGATTTGAAAACCTTGATTTCCCAGATCATGTTCTTAAGCTCAAAACGCATTATATGGGTTAAAACAAGCACCTAGAGCCTGGTTTGAAAAACTTACCACTTCGCTCATTAGAAAAGGTTTTTCAAGAGGTGGAGCTGATAAAACTTTGTTTACCAAATGGAATGGGAAAGATGTTGTCATTTCTCAAGTCTATGTAGATGATATATGTGAGTGGGGAAAAACGATTTGCTGGTTTTTACGGAATCGAAGAGTCGACCGTGTGGAGACTCCTTGAACCGAACGAAATGTTGAACCTCACACAGATGCACTGCAAGAAGGGAGTGCTTTAAGTTCGAGAGATCAATCTGTAAGACCCCGGCCTAAACCAAGAACAATGGCCATTCCAGAGTCAATTCGGTCACAAGAGAGGATGGGTTGATCTGTAGGAGGGAAGCTGAGAAATACGTGAGATCAATGGTGATCTGAGATTGTAGGTGTGTTGTGAATTCAGCGTGAAAATGCTCTGAATGATTGAATTTTTCTCAATTGAGAGTAATTTCTGTGAGTTCGTGTAGACGAAAGATTGTCTGTATGAACTTTGATGAGAAATTGCTCGTCTTGGCGAATGTTGTTCGAGTGTTCGAAAACTTCTGTCTTTTCAATCAGGATTCAGGACATTTTATAATGCCGGAGTTGAAAACACCATGATCTCATGAAGTGTGACAGTTGTTGGAATCAGAGAATGGGAAATGGGGAAATCATGTTAAAACCACTCATCGTGCGGAGACTTGGTTAACTTTCCACCCACTACTTTGCTGACTCTTCCAACTGATTGCACGACTTGCTCACATTCTCATCGTGGGTGAACACACGTGCCGTAGACCGCCAGACCAAAACCCTAGTTAATATCCCCCCATGTGACACGATTGAAATCTCGTGATTTGGAGTCAGTTGCTGACTTTATGGGACGATGAGTCCATGTAGCGCTGAGTTGAACATGTTGAGTAAATGTTTCGAAACTCATGAATTTAACGTGTCTGCTGAGAGGTATCATCATAACCTAAGACGAGCAAAACTGTGTTGCTAAATTGTTGAATATTGATAGTTGAACCAATTTTGTTTGAAAATATTGCTAGTCGAGCGAATATTGCTAATTGAGTAAATATTGCCGGTTCGAGCGAATATTGCTAGTTCGAGCAAATATTGCTAGTTTGAACAAATATCGTTCTTTTAATGAATTGTTGGTAGCTGGACCAAATAAAATATTAATTTAAGTTACTGACTGCTGGGTCGAGCAAAAAATACGAATGTTAATCATGGAATCAACATAAAATTATCAGAGTGTTCGAATCTGCTCAGAATACGTTTCTGCAGAGCTCTGGATTCAAAACCCTAATTTTACCGAGATAATGATTTATTGCAAATCACATAAGACCGGCTACATGGGATGACGGGTTCACCATATAACGCCCAGATGCTCGAATGAGCAAAAATACCAAAGTCTCTTGAGGACCAGTTGGTGAAAGAATGATTAAATGTTGGTTTAATCATTTACTGAAATAATGCTCGTGTGAGCGACAAATCATAAAACCTGATGGAAAATATGAGGGACCGACCAAGAGGTCATGGACCGGCTCTTGATGGTCGTGGGACCAGTAGATGGTCGTTTGAGCAAACTTCCAATTGTTTGGAAAGAGTTGAACCTAATATGAGCAACTGAGCAAATTAGGTTAAAATCATTAAACACGCGGGACCAGCTGTTTGCAAGCCTCAGGGTCACCCTTGGTCGGTCAAGGGGATGTGCCCGTGTCACCATATGTCGTGCTTCAGTCCTGAGAATTTTGATATTTTCTGGTGCACGTTTGAGCAACATTTGGAGAAAATATGCAAAATCCATGGTTTTGCTGAAACCGGAAAATACATGAGATGATGAAAATAATAAATAAACAAGGAATCACAAGGTGTGGGACCGGCCACGGCTAGGGCATGGCCGGCCGGCTGACACGCGGTCCCACATGCTTTTCCCAGTTTTATGTGATTTTATGTATTTTTCTCTGATTTAAGGGAAATTCCATGAAACTGGAGAGTTTGGCGAAATTAGGGAACTTCCATGAGATGAGAGACATAAATTAAAATATAAAATAGGGAATGGGAGTGTGGGACCGGCAATGGCCGTGGCATGGCCGGCCGGCCAATGGGCGCGGGTCCCAAGGCACTCTTCCCAATTTTATGTAATTTTGATGATTTTAGATAATTTTCATAAAATCAAAGGGATTTGTTGAAAACCAAGATATTTTGTTGAAATCAGGGAGTTTTCATGAAATCAGGAAACAGGAAACAAAACACCAAATAATAATAAAATAATGGGTGTGTGGGACCGGCTAGGGCATGGCCGGCCGGCTAGAGCCCGGTCCCACAAGTTTTCCTAATTTTTTAATATTTTCCATGATTTTAGAGAAAATACATGAAATTAGGTAATTTTAGGGAAAATTCATAAAATCAAGGAATTTTCATAATTTGAGAAGGAATAATAAAATAATGGGACGTGAGGTGTGGGACCGGCCACGGCCAAGGCATGACCGGCCGGCCGGCGGTCCCGCGACACCTTTCCCTAATTTTATTATTTTTGATAAAATCATGTGATAGTTAATATAAAATACATGAAATTAGGTAATTTTCATGATTTTAGGGAAAATTCATAAAATCAAGGAATTTTCATAATTTGAGAAATAATAAAATAATGGGACGTGAGGTGTGGGACCGGCCACGGCCAAGACATGGCCGGCTGGTGCTCGGTCCCGCGACACCTTTCCCTAATTTTATTATTTTTGATAAAATCATGTGATTTAGATAATTTCTTTGAAATAAAGGAAATTTGCTCGAACAAGAGGATTTTCATGAGATCGTGATAGAAAATATGTAAAATATAAAATTGGGCGCGGGACTAGTCACGGCATGACTGGCCGGCTGGTGAGCCTAGTCCCCTGGCGCTTTTGCTTAATATTTTATTATTATTATTTTCCCTTCCTATTTTGCATAGGTTCCTCGTTCGTTCGTATTTTTGAAATGCTCGTTCGTGCATTCAAAATGCTGGTCTGTGCATTATCTGCTAATTACACTTGCACCATTTTGTCAGGGCTTATTCGATGCTCAGATGCCTGTTTCGTTGAATATTTATTACTAACCTGTGGAATTCTGCTGGGAAGAACCACAGATTGAAGTAACGAAATATAACGAGGAATCGTAGAATATTGCTGGATATTCAGGCGATTAATTGACGACTCGTAGAATATTGCTGGATATTCAGACGATGGCTCGTAGAATATTGCTGGATATTCAGACGATTTAAGATAATTAATTGCTGGCTCTATACTAGAAGGGCTTCCTGTCTAGGAGCATTAATTATCTGAGGGTTGAGCAATATGAACTTGCTGGAGTGTCATATTCCTCTTGCATAGTCGGGGAAAACTTGGTTACATCCCGAAGACGTTGTCGCTCTATACTAGCAGACATGCTGTCTAGGAGCCGCCCAATCTTTCGATTCTATACAGTATGAGATGTGTCGTGGCCTCAGCTGAGAGACTACACATCTTCATCTTCTCTGAGAGACTTTCTCCATCAGAGGTGGCATGAGCTTTCATGCATAGAGACATGAGTCTCGATACTCATCCGATTGCCGGATCCGGAGTAATTACTGAAATTGCTCAGTATTCATGAGATGTCGTGGCCTCAGCTGAGAGACTACACATCTACATGTACTCTGAGAAAGCCTTCTCAGTCAGAGATTTTATGGCATGAGCTTTCATGCTTTGATGAGAGACATGAGCCTCAATACTCATCCGGTTGCCGAATCTGGAGTATAGTTTTACAATTCTACCCTTTGTCGAAAATCCACCATCTACATTAAGTCCCCTGCTTACTGAGGAACAGTCATGTTCCTCAGTCAGCATTGAATGGTGATTTTCCAGGTACAGACAAAATAAGTAATTGAACTTAGTCATAAGATAAGATATTACCGGATTTCGACTGAATGAGCAAACCATGGTTTGAGCGGAAACCTCTGTGGCATAATAGAACATCATCCAGTGAACATAAATTGATGTAGAACCGCTGATTCGATGGTGGAACCTTGGTTGGTTTAGGATTCACGGGCCGGGCCCAAAAGGAAATCCTTATGGAATTAGGTTTTGGAAATAAAATTAGGTATAAAAGGGAATTAATCCCTTTTTTTATCTCCCACACGTCCACCACCTTCTTCATCTCCTTCACGTCCGAGCTCAGCAGGAGCGAAAAAAAATTCCTCCGGAAATCGACGTCGTCCGATCATCGCCGGTCAATTTCCGGCCGGCGCCGTCAGGTGCGTTAAATTTTTTCTTTTTTTCAAAGTTTGCTGATTTCATGAGGTGTTCATGCTTCCATCATGTTAAAATTCTATACATGTGTATATGTTGATGTGAGTTTTGTAGAAAAACCCTTGTTTTATCAAACGTATGTTCGTTCGATCGTTAGTTTTGAAAACTAATAAAAATCCCTGATTTATGAGAGATTTCTTTATATATGTGGACTTAGGTCCAGTGATAAAACTTAGTGTATGAGCTTTCATGTGAACCAAGATTTTACCTTAATAGATGTGAGCTTTCACAAAACCGAAATAAACTCCGTTTTAAAGGATAATGCTCATTCGAGGAAAATAGACATATATATTTTATGTATGTAAATTTATGTCCAGTGATAAAACTTTATTTATGAGCTTTCATGAGAATTAGTATTTTATCACAATAGGTGTGAGCTTTCACAAAACTAGCATAAACCTTCGTTTTTAATAAAACGCTAATACGAAGGAAAATAGATTTTTTTTAATATATATGTAGCCGTGACATATTTTATGTGAAACATGATGACATATTTTATTCACATGGATTTGTTCTTATTAGATAAATTCTGAAAATTTATATGAACAAATTGCATTAATTATTGATTTGTAAAATCAAGACATGGGTTTTGAGTAACCTTCAAACTAGACAACTTATTTATGATGAAGTCATGTCTTATTGTAAATTTCATAGTTCAGTTGTGTGAATGTTCACGTTATGAAAATTATGTATATGATTTTATGAGAAAATCAATTTTGAAGGTTAATAAAGTTTTGTTCGTTACTGCAGGTTTCAAGGAACGAACTAATTTCGTGTGTTAACTCTTGTATTGCAATCACTATTGTTAGTGAAATTGAAAGAGGTAAGAGTTCAAGATTTACCATTTGTAGACACCGGCGTTTTAATTTGCATGATTCCATCATCTTATTGAATTCGCGGATGACTGAAACATTGTGTGGATTTCACAGCAGCTTTGCGAGGATGTCTGATTCTCCAGCCAATGATGCTTCCAGAGATGAAAGGTGTGCAATGATGATATCTCCATAGAGGAAACATGCACGGATGAGACTTCCGTTGGTGAGGAAGACGAAACACCTGGAGTCAAGAATGTCCCAAACATAGATGACATTCTTTGAAGTTCGGAGCCCGAAAATCGTCTCAAGTCCCCGGTATATCGCCTTCTGATCAATCCCAGGACGGTCACTCAAAAGAAATTGGTGACTCCTCGTGCTGCTATTCGGTTCTGTCTTGAACGAGGACTATTCCAGGCTTCAATGATTGAATTCAAGCTTTCTCGACGCCCTTAGAGAAGTTCTCGGGATGGTCTAGACACATGCTAGGATTTCCTCGTGTTAGAGCTATGCTGGATAGAGCACAAATTACCAGGGCCGTTCAAACATCTGGAGATTTGTATATCTTTCATGACACACGAGGTATTGTAGCTCTTCTTGCTCGCTGGTGCATCCCAACTCACACGTTTATATGCAGCTGGGGAGAGTTCACTATTACCTTGGAAGATGTAGTTGCTTTATTGCATCTTCCAATTACAGGTAACTTTCCTGAAGAACTTTGGACAGCGGAAGAGAAAGCAGTTTCCAAAACTTTAACAGCTGAGATGGAGAGAATCAACAAGGTTTTTGGTAAAGGTTGTTACGCTCATTGGTTGACACATTGGTGGCCACGAGACGTCCCTCTTGATGAACCCGACGGTATGTTGTCTATTGCTGCTTTCTTGTGCTTATGGCTGTCTAGGGATGTGTTTGAAGATGCTGGTACCTTGTTGAAGCCGTTTGTAATTCCTTTCGCTATTAAGCTGGCTCAAGGTGAACAACTTCCGCTAGGTAGCTTATTCTTGGGCTCTTTATATTCTAACCTGGACTCTTTAGTCGTAGACTCCAGTGTTTCGAACGGCTTCATGAAGATTGAATGCTACGCCAACACGATGTTTCTCCAAGCTCTGATGTGGGAGCGTTTCGGAAACTATGCACCCATTCCCCGTAGTGTCTTACAAAGTCTGAACTCTGCTGATGCTCGACGTATCTTCCATGAGAAAGACAACGCTAGGATTATGCGCTGGTCTACGAAGCAAATTCAGTCCAAGACACGCTTCATTGACGTATTAGATGACGAGTCTGAGTTCAACTTCCGTCCTTGGGTGGTGGTTCCTCCTCACGTTTCTCAATTGACGACTTTCAATGCTGGAGAAAGTAAGTATTTGAAATCTGGTGCTGATTTGAGTGATGCGAAAGATCTTTCATGCTGAGTTGTACTCCCGGTCATCTAATATCAGCAACGTATGGAGATTTTTCGGTGGAGGAGTATAACATTGACAGAGCCGCCCGTCAGATGGGTATGGACCAATGTGTTCCAACCTTCAGAAGGAGAAGACCATCAGTGGAACAACTTAAGACTTGCTTAGATCACACACATGATGAAGGGAGCTCTTATTGGTTCCCTTGTGCTGATCGAACTACGTATGTGACTCCAGGCTACATGGAATTCTGGGATCAGCAGCTTGAGCGTCTTAATGATTATGTGACGTCCGTCCAACCTTTAGTGAAAGATCCTCCTTCTTCTGAGATGAGTGCCTCTCGTCCCAGACTAAGGAATATTTCTGGTGGTGACAAGCGAAAGACATCTCCAGGAGGTTCACCAGTAGTATGTATTCTTTTGCATATTCCTCATACAACTCGTATAATCGTCTTTAATTATCACATCAATTTCTTTTGCAGGAGGGTCGTGCTGTGAGACCTCGAATTGAAGTGAATTTCTCAGAGGCGGAGGCAATTGCCCACGGTGGAGAAGGCAGGAGCAAGAATTGCAAGTTGTTCCCAACACCATAAAGTCCCCAGTCGCCTTTTTGGTGAGTTGTTGATATTTTTCCGCTGTGACTTCTTCCATCCGCATTATCAGGATCTCAAAACCAATATTTGTTATTTGGTCACAGGACTTTGCTCCGTCTAGTATTGACGGTCTTCGATTCTCTGCTGCGGCAGACGACTTCTGATTTGAACGTTGAAGAAGAAGTCGCCGTGAGTAATTTCCTTTACCATCAGACATAAATGTTTCATGTGAAAATGCTAACTACTTGATAATATGTCCAGGAGGATGTCGTCATGGAGGTGGAAAGTGCTGATGTTCGATCTTCTCTGAGAATATAGACGAAGGCACTTCCAAAGATTCGGAGCCAAATAGAAGTAATGAGCCCCTTGTCGTTAATACGGACAATCATAATTCCTTGAGTACTTCGGAGACCCCCAAAGTGAGTATATACCCTGCATCCTCTTCATAGAAGTATGAAAGTGCTGATTTGTGAATGAATGAATGAGAATCCATGTGTATATACGAAAAACTTGGTCGAACTTCGTCGTCAGAAAATTCAGAACCCAGTTTTTTACCAAAAACGCCGTAAAATCTTCATCTGGAGTCGGATTTTCATGATCTGCATATGCATATTCAAGCCCGGAAAATTTCCAAGCTTTTAAGAAGATTTTTAAGTTTTGAGCACGTTTAGGGCCTGAAAAAGACGAAATAGTAAACTTCCAGGAGACTTTCAGAACTTTTTCAGATTGTATGTTGCCCGATGTTTTGATCACACCTCCTAGCTCGTTCTCCCAATTCCATGAAATTTTGACATGTTGTAGAGGACTTCCATACGAAGAGAATGGTATATAACCCAACTCTAGATCCACACCAATTGCTCCCAGTTCGTCATTGAACACAGGGCAGTGTAAAATTTCTTCAGCTGAGTTTCTTTGAAAACGTGTTTCATGACTTTGATGCTACTTGTACACATCTTAGATGTATGATAAGGAACTTAGATGATGTTAGTTCACTTACTCTATTAATTTTATGATTGTATTGGATTTCTCCCCTTGAATCATTCTAATCCCATGTAATCTTCGCATTAGGTGCCTAACAACGAAGTTGGGAATCATGAATCCAGTAATGATGGTTTGGGCAATCTAGGAGTTGTTGATGAAAATACTTCCATATATGTGCCTCAAAATGATGAAGTGCTGGTCGTTGATGTCGTGGAGGTAGAAGAAACTCCAATTGTGCCTCAGACGGTGGAACCCGAACCCGAAATAGCAGAAGTTACTTCCTCTGAAATCGTTTCTATGATTATCGATGCTTCTCCAGTATCTGAGAACCAGATGATAGTGCATGAGTATCCTACTGCAGGGATTTCCTTTGATCCTGAATTTGGTGAGTTACTCCCATATCACCAGCTTGTTGGAGGATTTAGCGTTCCCATCGGATATGCTGCTACGTACAAGGAACTGTGGGAAATGTATGGACACATTGTTGTTACTCAGGATCCAGGACGCAGTTATTTCTTGACTAGACAAGTAGAAGTCATCTTGCGTGTTATAAATGATATCCGGATTACAGCCAGAAATGTTGTTACCCAAGACGTACTCTTTGATTGGGAGTACAACTTGAAGAATGCTGAAGATCTTGGCTTGAATCTGAAGTGGCTCCGTCAAAGACTTGAAGTTATCAGGAAAGCAGTAAAGGGTGATGTTCCCTTCACTACCAGTGATTCCGTGTTGAAGAAGATGAATGAAGTTGTCGAACTAACCAGAAAGCTGGAGGCTGGAAAAGGCAGCCTTGAAAGTCTTGGAGGAGGCAGAAGAGCAGAAATCTTTCTTTGATAGCTTTCTTTAGTTTCCTTTCCATAATATCAAGAACATTGAACTCTGTGAGAGATGTGAGATTTTATTTGGGTTTTGATTCTTTGATAGGTGTCGAGTCTGTGACTGAGAATTTTCTTTGATTTTGGATTTGATAGAGATTTTCTTTAAGTAAAGTGAATTGAATTTCTGATAAATTGCTGAATTCAAATACTGATTGCAAGTATTGAAAATGTTTTGGAGGGATTGAAATACAATGAAAGAAAATTCTAAATGCCAAATCCAGACGTCATGAGTGCTTAAACGCCCATTACCTCAAATGCCTAATAATTTCAGATAAACGCCTTAAGCCAATTCTCGTGAATTACTGGCAGGGTTCTACCATCTGTGTTAATCAATTTGTAGTATCCTCCAGTTATGGACTTAGAAACCATAAATGGTCCTTCCCAATTGGATCTCCTTGCAGAGTGGAGATCTCGTTTAGCCGCCTTGAAAAACAAAATCCCCTTCCTTGAATTTGTTTGGTTTAGTAGTTCGTGCCTTGAATATATTTTGCTGATTCCATGGTTGTGGCACGTATGGACATTCATGTAAAGGAAAGTACCCAGCATATTGTGTGTCGTGCTTAGCCAGGTCCTCAACAATATTGGCGAGGTGAAGTTATCCATTCATAATTTTTGGTAATTTCTAAATCGTTTGTATGGAGAAGTCCTTGAATCAAAGTATCATATTTGAACATTGGTAATATTGGAGCATGAAGAGGAATAAGACTTTCCTGAGTTCGAAACCTCTTGACAAAGGTATGTGGATTTTCCCCAGGTTCTTGCGTAAGTCCCATCAAGGTTTTTACTTCCTCCAGATGCTCAAACGATAGGGCGTCCTCTACTTATTCTTCTGACTTGGAGTCTTTGTCGGCGACAGAGTGTGTTGAAAGCTTTGAAGTTACCCTTCCAGCATGAATCCAAGTTCTTCCAAGGATCATGTCATATCCAGGATATTCTCGAATTATGTAAAACTTGGTCTCAGTGCAGACCAAATTCTCCGTGACTTTGAGAATGATGAAGCCGTATGCATCTATGGAGATTCCTTCGTGATCTCTGATTGTTATGGGAGCATGAGTAGCCTCTTGTCGAGTAATGCCAGCAGCTCTGAGAGTTTTCAAAGGGATGATGTTGACGGAGGTGCCGACATCAACAAATGCTCTTTTGAATTCATTTCCTTTAATATGCACGGTGGTGAGAAGTTCCCAGTCATACATTTCTTTGTCGGTGGCTGATGGTTCAGGAGGTACTTCTGGAATCAGTAGGCGTTTCCCAGACACTATGTGGTTCAAAGCTGTAAACATGTCTCCTATTTGTGCTTTTGATAGATAGAGAAATTCGCAAACATGCTCTATCAATGACTGAACTGCTTCCTTGACTGGTGCTTCAGAAATAGAGAAAGTACTGACAGGAAGAGGATCTCTGTGTACTCCTTCGGATCCAAGGTTAAGTTCTCCTGACTCAACCTTTTCTCTGAATATGCGTTTCAAAACTTTGCAGCTACTTGTGGGGTGATTGACGAACCTGTGGAATCGGAAGTAACGAGGATTTTCCATGTCTTCCTCAGTTGGGTCTCTCCTGACGTATGGCAATTTGATTGCACCATCTTGGATCCAGGTGTCTAATAGTTCGAGCACTTCTCCAATGGGGAGAGGAAAATCAGGTGCATCATCAGGAGCATCTGTGCGTTGGCCAGGAGCCTGTGCCTCTGGTTTGTCCTTCTTTTGCGTCTTTGGAGGAGTTGCAACATGCTTGTTCGGGGATTCATCCTTGCGCTTGCTCCCTTCTGCAACATCGTTTGTATAGGAGTACAGGTTGTACTGCTTGTTGATCAGGCATATGCTTCCTCGAGTGTCACGTGATTCCTCAGTCTTTGTGGACTTTGCTATTTCTAACAGATCAGGTGCAGTGGTTGCTGATCTCTTCGCGGCTTCGTGAAGTTCTGAGAAAGTCTGGAATCGAAGATTCTCCAGTAGAGCTGTGTAGACCGGGAGCATGTCGTTGATACACAAATCTACCAGCTCCTGCTCTGTGACATTTGGGTCATGACAGTCCAGGGCCTGGATTCTGAATCTTTTCATGTAATCATTGGGATTCTCACTGACCCTCTGGAACATTCTTCCAAGATCAGAGAGAGTGACTGATGAGTGCCAAATATTGTATATATTTATCCCTTTTTGTTGGCATTTAACTCATCTTTTATGCATTAATTATACATTTTATCCCATATTCTGTATTTTCATTGTTTTCAAGAATAAATATTTTTATTAATTAATTTTGCATTTTTAGGTAATAAATAAAGTCTGGATGACTTGCGGAGCAAAAAGAGCAGAAAAGTAGTGAAAAGCCGGGAGAAATCACGCAAGGAAGCCGCGAAGAATGGTGCGCACAACCTCATTTTCTACACACAAAAACGCCTCCGTTCTCAGCCATCAGATCAGTTCTCAGAAGCATCCGATGGTCGCTCCTTCATAGAGCATCAAAATCTGAAGTCTCTGCCAAGCACCACAGCGCTGAAATTCCAAGCCTTCAGATTAGATGGTATTGAATCCAACGGTTTCTCCCTTGCTGTTCATCAAAGTTTGATATCTCCGCCTTACACTACAGCACCTAACCTAATCTAGCACCGTTAGTTTCGTTGTATCACTTCATCCGACGGTCGCTCCTCGCTTGCCTCCGCATCACCGTCCGATCTACCTACCAGCTCCACATCTCACGGCTTAGTCTCGCTGAACATCAAAAATCGATGAAGCCGCCACACACTGGAGCACCCGAACCCTACCACCTAACCAAACACCCCCCTTCTTCCCAAAACAGTCGAGCCCTTCCTCTCCTCCATCACCTCCCTCTGCAGAACCACCTTCTTCACCTGCCGCTCAACCACCAACTCCACTGCCGCTCCGCCGCACCACCTGCTCCGCCACCAACTCTCTGTCACCACGTCCATCAAAGTAACCTAATACCATCAGTTTCCCTTCTCCTTAGCCACTTATTTTCTCAATTTCTGCACGTTCTCTATCAGAAACCCTAGCGTGCAAAATTGGTAAATTAGGTCGAAAGTGAGAAGCAATTGAAGACATGGAGAGGTAGAGGAGGACAAATAGAAGCATGGGTCGAGTTTAATTTGATGTTGCTACATCAAATTAGGTAAAAAAATCAAAACCCTAATTTCAGTTAATTTGGGTATTTTCGAGTAAGCTCTAATTTCTGTTAGGGAGAGCATAGGGAAGCTAGAGTAGGGATATGGGTATGATTGAATTAGGTGAATTAGGTAAAACCAAACCCTAATTGTACTGTTTTCAATTTGGGGATTTTTTTTGGGTAAAACCCTAATTGTGTCTGTGGACTATAAATTGAGGGTTGTGGGTGTGTTGTAAAGGCATGCTTGGATTAGCCGGCGTCCAGGACTTTCATGTCCTGTTAATGTGTTTTTTTTCTCTTCAGTTTTGTGCTGTTTCATGCACTTTTCATGTTCTGTTAATGTTGTTTTTTAGTTCAATTTTCTGTTAATTTTCAATTTCAGTTGTTTTACTCTTAATATCCTGTTTGTTCCTTCATTTCAGTTGTGATGTTTGTTCCTTGTGATGTCTGTTAAGGTTTAATTTCAGTGTTTCATGTTCTTGTGATGTTTGTTCCTTCATTGTCCAACTGTGTTTCAATTCATTGTTAAGAAGTGATGGTATGCTATGTTAGAGCTTTCAGTACACTGTTTTGATTGAGCAGTGGGGAGAAACTAGTGCTCACTAGTGACAATGAGCAAGCTAGTTTTCTTCCCACTCCATTTGTATGCTTAACTCTCTTGCATTGTTGTGATTGAGCAATGGGGGAAATTAGTGCTCATAGCAAGTTAATTCTCCTCCCATTCCATTGGTATGCCTAGAGCCACTGCTACTATCTCCTCCCATCTCCCTTGGCCTTGGCCTTAGGCCTAGGTTCATTTATCTTGTTCACACTGTTTTATTCATTGTCATCTTTCTTTGCTGTCTAGTATTTCCATTGTTGTTGTTTACTGCATTGCCTTTGCTTTATTGCCTTGTTCTCCCACTGTTTTCTTCCCTTCCTTGCACTGCTGCAACCCTGTTGCTGCTGCTGCTTCCATCTTGGCCTTGTGCTGCTGTGCACTGCTTGTGCAGCTGCTGCTGCAACCCATCTGCCCTGCAACCCTGCTGTTGCTGCTTTCCTTCTCCAGCTGCCTTGCTTGCTGCCAGCTTCTCCACTGACCTGTCACTCCTTGCTGGACTGCTGCTGCAACTGCTTCCTCTCCTGCTGCCATTCCTTTCCCTATTGTTTTCCCTTGTTGCAGCACTGTTGTTAGCCCCAGCAGCTACTGCTTGCATCTGCTCTGCTGTGCACTCAAGCCCATAGCTCAATCCCATTGAGCCCAAAAGCCCAAAACAAAGTTTAAGACCTAAAGCCCATAGTCCACATTTCTGAGCCCAAGCTCAGTTCAGCCCAACAGTTCCAAAGGGTATTCAAAGCCCATTGATATTCAAGACCCCTTTGGTATTCAAAGCCCATTAGCAAATTTAGAACCCAAAATAGCTAGAAACCCCAAAACACACCCAGTCTCTGTGGATCGACCCGTACTTGCACATTTGCCACTTTCGACACCGTGCACTTGCGGTTATAATTTGTAGGACCTTTTAGAAGCCTACCAAGTTTTTGGCGCCGCTGCCGGGGATTGGTGCTGTGTTTTTCTTGTAGTTTTTCTTAGCTATTTTGCATTTCACTGCATAGCATTTGCATTTGCATCTGCATCTGCTTCACTTCATTTGCTGTTGGACCTGCTGTTCTGAACCTGTTTTTCCTCTGCTGGGACGCCACCAAGGAAAAGAACCAAAACCCAACTGGGTTTTTGCAACAATATCAGAGCAGCTGGCTGTGCTTAAAAGGTAACCCATTTAAGAGAACCCGAATTGTGGGCTTCCAATTTTTTAATTGTGGGCATGTAATATTAAAGCCAATTTTTGGGCTTCTCTTATTTTCTGTTGGGTTTGTAATAATTTATTTGTGGGCTTGTATTTGTTTAATTTGTGGGCTTGTATTTAATTTTTGTGAGCTTGTTTAATTTGGACTTATATTTTGTATTCTGGGTTTTTAAACCCAGCTGAGCTTGTAACCGACCACGCTAGTTGAACTCGTTAGTGGGCCGAGTACCCAAATTCTAGGCCGAGATTTTGGACTCAGTTCCACCAAAAGTTTTCAACCAAGCGGAGCCAAAGCAAACACAAAAGGCTTGCACAGTGGGCTTGCTCCCATTCAAAAACCAAATTTTATTTTCTTTTTCAAAAAAAAAAAAAAAAAAAAAAAAAACCAAATTTTATTTTCTTCATTTTATTTTCTTTCTTAAAAAAAAAAAAAAAAAAAAAAAAAAAAAAAACCAAATCTTCTTGTAGATAATGTATTAGTTAAATTTCCTTTTGTATATATTTTGCTAATCCAATATGATCTCGGCTGAAATATGTTGGATTTTTGCCTTGAATAACGGAGTTTTAATTCTGCTTTCGCCGAAATCGGGTATTCTCTCTCCTTTTACTCTACTCAGCATGTCCCTTTCCATATGTTGCATTTTAATCCTTTCCATATTTTGAAACATTGAGGACAATGTTTAGTTTAGGTTTGGGGGTATAGAGTAGATACCACGATAATATGCCATAATTGAAAACAAAACTCCATCTTTTTGAAAAAATCGAAAAAATTCAAAAAAATTAAAAAATTGAAAAAAATCATAAAAATGGAGCTCATTTACCTTGAAATGTTGACTCTTTTGCAAATATGTATAATTATTAGGAGTCTTAGTCTAGATATTTAGGCACCCTGATTCTAGCACAATTCACATAGTGATAAGAAATTTGCACGCGCACGATCTACCAATACATGTATGGCCTCGATCTTCAAGGTGTTTGATAGGAAGTTACGATTGCCAATCACTTTAGAATACTGAACGAAACTTGACTAGCTTGTTCTTTGGTTGGTTGGGATAGAAGGTGGAGGTTACATTAAGAAAGACAACCATCGAATTTAACTGGGTGCATCAAAAAGGGCTACCTCTTGCAAAGTGTCATGTAATTTTTGTTTCCTTTTGTATTTGTATCAAAAGTGTTTACTCTTAAAAAAAAAAAAAAAAAAAAAAAAAAAAAACGATGTATATATTCAGAAAAAAAAAGAGAAAAAAATATCAGAAAAATACAAAAAAAAAAAATCAAGTATTTATCAATTCCATCATCTCTTGTTCCAAAAATAAAAGAGAATAGTCAATGTAAATAAGAGTCATGTAAATAGTCATTTTGTTGTTTTATTGTAATAAGCAAGGAGGGTGTATGCCATTGATGTACAACGCGAGTAATTGTGAAATACCTCCAACTCATTCACAATTCTCGTAAAGTCCGGACAGCTAGCTAGATTTCGACCTCAGTTCTTAGCCTGAGAAACTATCTCTTGGTGATTAGTAGTCATAACTTCAGATCTTTCTTTACACATGTGTAGATACACTTTACACTCTTATCACATGTCTTTTTTTGTTATCAGTGCTAGGATTGTGCCTTCGATAGCTAGATTGACATCTCCATTTTGCTGTGAGCTTAAACTGTTTTGCACATGTCACATTTGATGGAATCTGAGCTTATATTTTGACCTAGAACTTTGTAGGTACGTTCTAAGCAAACCTTCACGAGACTTCAACTCGTCCACTAGGGACACTTAGTGGTTTAAAGGCTTAGTGCATACGCTAAATGCATTCGAGAGACCAGCGACAGCGGTATAGTTAGGATTTCCTTAGTTTTGTTTACTTGAGGACAAGTAAAATTCAGGTTTGGGGGTATTTGATGAGTGCCAAATATTGTATATATTTATCCCTTTTTGTTGGCATTTAACTCATCTTTTATGCATTAATTATACATTTTATCCCATATTCTGTATTTTCATTGTTTTCAAGAATAAATATTTTTATTAATTAATTTTGCATTTTTAGGTAATAAATAAAGTCTGGATGACTTGCGGAGCAAAAAGAGCAGAAAAGTAGTGAAAAGCCGGGAGAAATCACGCAAGGAAGCCGCGAAGAATGGTGCGCACAACCTCATTTTCTACACACAAAACGCCTCCGTTCTAAGCCATCAGATCAGTTCTCAGAAGCATCCGATGGTCGCTCCTTCATAGAGCATCAAAATCTGAAGTCTCTGCCAAGCACCACGCGCTGAAATTCCAAGCCTTCAGATTAGATGGTATTGAATCCAACGGTTTCTCCCTTGCTGTTCATCAAAGTTTGATATCTCCGCCTTACACTACAGCACCTAACCTAATCTAGCACCGTTAGTTTCGTTGTATCACTTCATCCGACGGTCGCTCCTCGCTTGCCTCCGCATCACCGTCCGATCTACCTACCAGCTCCACATCTCACGGCTTAGTCTCGCTGAACATCAAAAATCGATGAAGCCGCCACACACTGGAGCACCCGAACCCTACCACCTAACCAAACACCCCCTTCTTCCCAAAACAGTCGAGCCCTTCCTCTCCTCCATCACCTCCCTCTGCAGAACCACCTTCTTCACCTGCCGCTCAACCACCAACTCCACTGCCGCTCCACCGCACCACCTGCTCCTCCACCAACTCTCTGTCACCACGTCCATCAAAGTAACCTAATACCATCAGTTTCCCTTCTCCTTAGCCACCTATTTTCTCAATTTCTGCACGTTCTCTATCAGAAACCCTAGCGTGCAAAATTGGTAAATTAGGTCGAAAGTGAGAAGCAATTGAAGACATGGAGAGGTAGAGGAGGACAAATAGAAGCATGGGTCGAGTTTAATTTGATGTTGCTACATCAAATTAGGTAAAAAAATCAAAACCCTAATTTCAGTTAATTTGGGTATTTTCGAGTAAGCTCTAATTTCTGTTAGGGAGAGCATAGGGAAGCTAGAGTAGGGATATGGGTATGATTGAATTAGGTGAATTAGGTAAAACCAAACCCTAATTGTACTGTTTTCAATTTGGGGATTTTTTTTGGGTAAAACCCTAATTGTGTCTGTGGACTATAAATTGAGGGTTGTGGGTGTGTTGTAAAGGCATGCTTGGATTAGCCGGCGTCCAGGACTTTCATGTCCTGTTAATGTGTTTTTTTTCTCTTCAGTTTTGTGCTGTTTCATGCACTTTTCATGTTCTGTTAATGTTGTTTTTTAGTTCAATTTTCTGTTAATTTTCAATTTCAGTTGTTTTACTCTTAATATCCTGTTTGTTCCTTCATTTCAGTTGTGATGTTTGTTCCTTGTGATGTCTGTTAAGGTTTAATTTCAGTTGTTTCATGTTCTTGTGATGTTTGTTCCTTCATTGTCCAACTGTGTTTCAATTCATTGTTAAGAAGTGATGGTATGCTAGGTTAGAGCTTTCAGTACACTGTTTTGATTGAGCAGTGGGGAGAAACTAGTGCTCACTAGTGACAATGAGCAAGCTAGTTTTCTTCCCACTCCATTTGTATGCTTAACTCTCTTGCATTGTTGTGATTGAGCAATGGGGGAAATTAGTGCTCATAGCAAGCTAATTCTCCTCCCATTCCATTGGTATGCCTAGAGCCACTGCTACTATCTCCTCACATCTCCCTTGCCCTTGGCCTTAGGCCTAGGTTCATTTATCTTGTTCACACTGTTTTCTTCATTGTCATCTTTCTTTGCTGTCTAGTATTTCCATTGTTGTTGTTTACTGCATTGCCTTTGCTTTATTGCCTTGTTCTCCCACTGTTTTCTTCCCTGCCTTGCACTGCTGCAACCCTGTTGCTGCTGCTGCTTCCATCTTGGCCTTGTGCTGCTGTGCACTGCTTGTGCAGCTGCTGCTGCAACCCATCTGCCCTGCAACCCTGCTGTTGCTGCTTTCCTTCTCCAGCTGCCTTGCTTGCTGCCAGCTTCTCCACTGACCTGTCACTCCTTGCTGGACTGCTGCTGCAACTGCTTCCTCTCCTGCTGCCATTCCTTTCCCTATTGTTTTCCCTTGTTGCAGCACTGTTGTTAGCCCCAGCTGCTACTGATTGCATCTGCTCTGCTGTGCTGTGCAATCAAGCCCATAGCTCAATCCCATTGAGCCCAAAAGCCCAAAACAAAGTTTAAGACCTAAAGCCCATAGTCCACATTTCTGAGCCCAAGCTCAGTTCAGCCCAACAGTTCCAAAGGGTATTCAAAGCCCATTGATATTCAAGACCCCTTTGGTATTCAAAGCCCATTAGCAAATTTAGAACCCAAAATAGCTAGAAACCCCAAAACACACCCAGTCTCTGTGGATCGACCCGTACTTGCACATTTGCCACTTTCGACACCGTGCACTTGCGGTTATAATTTGTAGGACCTTTTAGAAGCCTACCAGTGACTTGCTCTGACACGAAAAAGTACTTCCTGTAGAAGGCGTTGATCATTTCTCCCCAATTGTTGATAGTCCCCGGTGCGATGTTGGTGTACCAGGTGTATGCTCTGCCTTTCAAGGATTTTGAAAACTCTTTGAGACGAACAACATGGTTATGTTCATGCTATCCCAAGGCTTCGAGAAAACGAGAGACATGTTTTCGAGCATTGCCAGTTTCCTCACACAGAGTGAAAGTTGGAGAAATGTAACCTTTTGAAAGGGGAATCCTCTGCGTAGCGACAGGATAAGGAGGTTGGTGACGATGGACATGTGATGTCTTGTCTTTTCCACGGTTCTCCAGAAGGCGCTCCACGTCTTCCCGAGTAATGAAATTTGATGGTTCCTTTGCTGATGAATCCGCAGCTTTGCCAGTTTCATCATCATCCACTGTATGGATTGGGATTACTTCAGAATCACCAACATCTGAGGATTTCTCCTTCTCTTCTCCCTTTTCTTGAGTCTTTTCTGTCATCTTATCAGTAAGAGTTCTGAGATAATCACACAACTCCTTCTGTATAGCAGCCATGTCCGTCTGATTCTTTGGGAGAGTCTCCTGCACTTTGATAAGATCAACAATGGTAGGTGGTGGATTTCCTATGACTTCTTCAGGGTGTCGACCGAACAGGGGATGACCTTCAGCGTGAGGAGGAGTAATGTCACCACCGTCAGTGTTGGAGGCCGGAATCGTTTCCGGGATATTCTGATTGTCATTGTTGTTGTTGCTAGTACTAGCGTCGTTTGTGTTGGAACCTGTAACTAACCCAGAACTAAGACCAGCCATCTTGTGAAATCGTGAGATTGCAATCGATAGATTAATCTCCCACTATGGTCGCCAATCTGTGAGTGGGGAAAAACGATTTGCTGGTTTTTACGAAATCAAAGAGTCGACCGTGTAGAGACTCCTTGAACCGAACGAAATGTTGAACCTCATACAGATGCACTGCAAGAAGGGAGTGCTTTAAGTTCGAGAGATCAATCTGTAAGACCCCGGCCTAAACCAAGAACAATGGCCGTTCCAGAGTCAATTCGGTTACAAGAGCGGATGGGTTGATCTGTAGGAGGGAAGCTGAGAAATACATGAGATTAATGGTGATCTGAGATTGTAGGTGTGTTGTGAATTCAACGTGAAAATGCTTTGAGTGATTGAATTTTGCTCAATTGAGAGTGATTTCTGTGAGTTTGTGTAGACGAAAGATTGTTTGTATGAACTTTGATGAGAAATTGCTCGTCTTGGCGAATGTTGTTCGAGTGTTCGAAAACTTCTGTCTTTTCAATCAGGATTCAGGGACATTTTATAATGCCGGAGTTGAAAACACCATAATCCCATGAAGTGTGACAGTTGTTGGAACCAGAGAATGGGAAATGGGGAAATCATGTTAAAACCAATTACTCATCATGCAGAGACTTGGTTAACTTTCCACCCACTACTTTTCTGACTCTTCCAACTGATTGCACGACTTGCTCACATTCTCATTGTGGGTGAACACACGTGCCGTAGACCGCCAGGCCAAAACCCTAGTTAATATCCCCCCATGTGACACGATTGAAATCTCGTGATTTTTGAGTCAGTTTCTAACTTTATGGGACGATGAGTCCATGTAGCGCTGAGTTGAACATGTGTTAGTAAATGTTTCGAAACTCATGAATTTAACGTGTCTGCTGAGACGAGGTATCATCATAACCTAAGACGAGCAAAACTGTGTTGCTAAATTGTTGAATATTGATAGTTGAACCAACATTCTCTGGTTTGAGCAAATATTGCTAGTCCGAGCGAATATTGCTAATTGAGTAAATATTGCTGGTTCGAGCGAATATTGCTAGTTCGAGCAAATATTGCTAGTTTGAACAAATATCGTTCTTTTAATGAATTGTTGGTAGATGGACCAAGTAAAATATTAGTTTAAGTTAATGACTGCTGAGTCGAGCAAAATAAATACAAATGTTAATCACGGAATCAACATAAAATTATCAGAGTGTTCGAATTTGCTCAGAATTACATTTCTGCAGAGCTCTGGATTCAAAACCCTAATTTTACCGAGATAATGATTTATTGCAAATCATATAAGAACGGATACATGGGATGACGGGTTCACCATATAATGCCCAGATGCTCGAATGAGCAAAAATACCAAAGTCTCTTGAGGACCAGTTGGTGAAAGAATGATTAAATGTTGGTTTAATCATTTACTGAAATAATGCTCGTGTGAGCGACAAATCATAAAACCTGGTTTTATGGAAAATATGAGGACCGACCAAGAGGTCATGTGACCGGCTCTTGATGGCTGTGGGACCAGTAGATGGTCATTTGAGCAAACTTCCAATTGTTTGGAAAGAGTTTGAACCTAATATGAGCAGTTGAGCAAATTAGGTTAAAATCATTAAAGCACGCGGGACCAACTGTTTGCAAGCCTCAGGGTCATCCTTGGTCGGTCAAGGGGATGTGCCCATGTCACCATAATGTTCACGCTTCAGTCCTGAGAATTTTGATATTTTCTGGTGCACGTTTGAGCAACATTTGGAGAAAATATGCAAAATTCATGGTTTTGCATAAACCGACAAAAATACATGAGATGATGAAAATAATAAATAAAACAAGGAATTACAAGGTGTGGGACCGGCCACGTCTAGGGCATGGCCGGCCGGCTGACACGCGGTCCCACATGCTTTTCCCAGTTTTATGTGATTTTATGTATTTTTCTCTGATTTAAGGGAAATTCCATGAAACTGGAGAGTTTGGAGAAATTAGGGAACTTTCATGAGATGAGAGACATAAATTAGAATATAAAATAAGGAATGGGAGTGTGGGACCGAAAATGGTCGTGGCATGGCCGGCCGGCCAATGCGCGGGGGTCCCAAGGCACTCTTCCCAATTTTATGTAATTTTGATGATTTTGGATAATTTTCATAAAATCAAAGGGATTTGTTGAAAATCAAGATATTTTGTTGAAATCAGGGAGTTTTCATGAAATTAGGAAACAAAACACCAAATAATAATAAAATAATGGGCGTGTGGGACCGGTAAGGCATGGCCGGCCGGCTAGAGCCCGGTCCCACAAGTTTTCCTAATTTTTTAATATTTTCCATGATTTTAGAGAAAATACATGAAATTAGGTAATTTTAGGGAAAATTCATAAAATCAATGAATTTTCATAATTTGAGAAGGAATAATAAAATAATGGGACTGAGGTGTGGGACCGGCCACGGCCAAGGCATGACCGGCCGGCGGTCCCGCGACACCTTTCCCTAATTTTATTATTTTTGATAAAATCATGTGATTTAGATAAAAATACATGAAATTAGGTAATTTTCATGATTTTTGGGAAAATTCATAAAATCAAGGAATTTTCATAATTTGAGAAGAAATAATAAAATAATGGGACGTGAGGTGTGGGACCGGCCACGGCCAAGACATGGCCGGCTGGTGCTCGGTCCCGCGACACCTTTCCCTAATTTTATTATTTTTGATAAAATCATGTGATTTAGATAATTTCTTTGAAATAAAGGAAGTTTGCTCGAACAAGAGGATTTTCATGAGATCTCGAAAATATGATAAAATATAAAATTGGGTGCAGGACTAGTCACGGCATGACTGGACGGATGGTGAGCCTAGTCCCCTGGCGCTTTTGCTTAATATTTTATTATTATTATTTTCCCTTCCTATTTTGCATAGGTTCCTCGTTCGTTCGTATTTTTGAAATGCTCGTTCGTGCATTCAAAATGCTGGTCTGTGCATTATCTTCTAATTACACTTGCACCATTTTTGTCAGGGCTTTTTCGATGCTCAGATGCTTGTTTCCTTGAATATTTATTACTAACCTGTGGAATTCTGCTGGGAAGAACCACAGATTGAAGTAACGAAATATAACGAGGAATCGTAGAGTATTGCTGGATATTCAGGCGATTAATTGACGACTCGTAGAATATTTTTGGATATTCAGACGATGGCTCGTAGAATATTGCTGGATATTCAGACGATTTAAGATAATTAATTGTTGGCTCTATACTAGAAGGGCTTCCTGTCTAGGAGCATTAATTATCTGAGGGTTGAGCAATATGAACTTGCTGGAGTGTCATATTCCTCTTGCATAGTCGAGGAAAACCTGGTTACATCCCGAAGACGTTGTCGCTCTATACTAGCAGACATGCTGTCTAGGAGCCGCCCAATCTTTCGATTCTATACAGTATGAGATGTGCCGTGGCCTCAGCTGAGAGACTACACATCTTCATCTTCCCTAAGAGACTTTCTCCATCAGAGGTGGCATGAGCTTTCATGCCTAGAGACATGAGTCTCGATACTCATCTGATTGCCGGATCCGGAGTAATTACTGAAATTGCTCAGTATTCATGAGATGTGCCGTGGCCTCAGCTGAGAGACCACACATCTACGTGTACTCTGAGAGACATCCTTCTCAGGCAGAGATTTTATGGCATGAGCTTTCATGCTTTAATGAGAGACATGAGCCTCAATACTCATCCGGTTGTCGAATCTGGAGTATAGGTTTACAATTCTACCCTTTGTCGAAAATCCACCATCTACAATATTATCTATGGTTCAACTTTTGAGAGATTTGCAAAGGATTTCCAAGTCTCTCTTGCTAAAGAATTTGAAATGAGAAATGTTGGTGAATTAAAATTCTTCTTAGGATTACAAATTCAACAACATAAGGATGGAATTTACTTATCCTAGGAAAAGTATGCAAGGGATCTTGTGTCAAAATTCGGTCTGGATAAGTCATCTCCAAAACTGACACCTATGCCCACTACTGGTAAACTGCACAGAGATGAGAAAGGAGTAAAAGTAGATCAAAAATTGTATCGATCTATTATTGGTAGCCTTTTATATCTTACAGCTACTAGATCTGATATTTCTTTTAGTGTTGGTTGTTGTGCTAGATTTCAGGCTAATCCAAAGGTTTCTCATCTTGCAGCTGCAAAAAGGATCATACGATATGTTAATCACACTGTCGGGTATGGTCTATCTTATACTTTTGATACTAACTCTGACCTTTCTGCTTATTCAGATGCTGATTGGGCAGGATGTGTAGAAGACAGAAAAAGAACATCATGGGGTTTTTACTACGTAGGAATGAATCTTGTGGCTTGGCATAGCAAGAAGCAGAATTCACAATCCCTGTCTACATGTGAAGCAGAATATATTGCTGCTGGCTCATGTTGCACTCAACTCCTATGGATGAAACAAATGCTAGCTGATTATGGAATTGATACTGGAGTAATAAAGAAGATATTTTGTGATAACTCTAGTGCGATTCGAATCACTGAGAATCCCGTTGAGCACTCAAGAACAAAGCACATTGATATAAGGTACCATTTTATTTGAGACCTATATGAAAATGGTATCATAAATATGGAATTTGTGCCTTCTGAACAACAATTGGCTGATATTCTCACTAAACCATTAGACACTGCTACGTTTCAACACTTACGGCAGTCTATTGGTGTTGTTTTGGTTCATTAATTGTTTTTATGGCTCTTGACCCAGTGCTTATCTCGATCTTTTGGGCAATTGAGTCTGAAACTCCAGTAGTGTTTACTTCAATTCTGTATTTGTTTCTGTAGGATTGGTTTTTCTGTCAGAATTCTTTGTGTGTTGTGTCAAAAGAAATCCTTCTTTTCTTTCAAAATTAAGGTCGCTCTTGTTGTTCTTTCGGGAATGACATTTTATGGGGGAGAGTTCTTAATTGAACTTGTGCTTAATTGCCAAATCTTTATGGGGAGTGCGGCTGTGGAATATTATAGGGGTTATCTTGTATCTTTATAAACTCCTTGATGAATGCATTTAGCTTCGGCTTTATGATTGCATCTAAATAAGATGATATATTTTACTTTCTTTTGGTCAAGAAATGTCTCTTTCGGAAATTTCATTAGGATCCCGTTCTTGTACCTTTGCCAATTTTATTGACAAAAAGGGGAGAATTAATATGTAGTTCACACTACAAATACATATGGTTTTCGGATCATTATGTAATGGGGAGTGGTTTCCATGTGAGATGGAGTATTGACTAAGGGGGAATGGTACATATCACCATAGTATTTTTGTTGAAGTTGTGATACAATTGAACTTTAACGCTGTGTAATGATACTATGACACTGTATAACAATGATTGAAAACTCTTGTTTTCTCGTTGTTATAGCTACGGATTTTCAACAACGATGATGCTGAACTTACAACCTTTGGGATCATTGGAGTACTTGGAAGTGACGAAAATTTCAAGTAATGTTGAAGATTAGGCATGTGGAATAGGAGCTACAAAAGTTTATTTATTTATTTTTGTATTCCATATGTATTGATAGTTTTGTCCCTAAAATTGACAAAGAGGGAGATTGTTAGAGCATTGCTCGGTCGAACTCGCATGCGTTGCTATCTCAAGCATGTTTGACAATGTTAGTGATCAAAACTATAAGTCTTGATTTCTAGTCTACTATAGCTAAGGTCTCGGACTTGGTTAGAAAGTGTAGTTGAGCTCAAGAACTCCATGGCAATCATCATACAAGACGAAGGACTACTCAATAAACCGGTGGATCTTCATCGACTCAAAGGTATGTGGAGACTTGAACTTATCTATCACTCAAAAGTCTATTTATCTCCTATCTTGAGACAAAAGTCGTTTTGCTATATAGACTTAGATTATACACATTTTTTATTTCGAGCCGAGTTTATCTCGCGCTATATATTTCTCGAAATATGTGTTGGTAAGCTTTCGCTTTAGCCAAGTTCATCTTTACCTAGTGACGAAAGTCATGACAAGTTTCAATCACTTTGAAAATTGCTTACTTTGACGAAAAATAGTTTGTGAATAACAACTATGGAATATCAACGTACTCTAAGAATATTTCAATGATTGAAATGAGAGTTTAGATTATATAACCATTGGAGGATATAAGCATTATTGTGGAAACAAATATATGTATAAGTCCTTATTCCTTGAACCGAAGTTTGCGAACTTTGTTGATCAAGAGAACCGGCATGGTGTTGTGAGCCAAGTCCGCGAACTGGCGGAAGTTCTCGTCCCGAGAATTTCTGCTGGAGTTTGTGCACTCCGTCCGAGAACTTAAGTTCGCGAACCCAGTCCGCGAACTTGAGTAGGTTATATCTAAAAACGATGTTTATGAACTTATTCTTATATAAAATAAGGAATGAAAATTGCAAACCGTGGCTATTTAGTTCATGAACCGATCGAGTGAATCAAATCGTTTTTGCTTCGATTGTGTCTTGTGTAGTTACATAAGATTTCCTTGCAATTGAACAACTCTCTAACTAGTTCATTTGAGTCACTTGAACTAGTTATGGTGAAGAAGAATATGGTTGATATGAAAGTGATCATATGGCTAACCATTTGGTTGACTATTGTTGAACCAACAAATGTACAAGTTTGGGTACGGTTACACAAGCCTAGAAATGTGCATCTCATTAGTGTGTGACAAGCTAGTTTTCGATCTAACGGTTGAAATATATTAGCTTGAATCTAATCAGGTTTTCATCTGACGGTAAATATTGAATGCTTTGTTACCAAGCTAACATTGATTGCAAACCCTGATTTGAAAGATTATATAAGGGAGAACTCCAACTGGGAAACCTAATACCCACACCTTCTGTGTGATACTAGTTGTGCTAAGCTAGAGTCGATTCTCCTTTAACCTTTGTTTTCTTTTTCTAAACCAGGTTAACGACTTAAAGACTTCATTGGGATTGTGAAGCCAGACCGATACTACTTTCTCGTAGGTGTGTGATCTGATCTTGTTGTTTCTATCGTATGAGTACAATTGTAATAATTGGCTTGAGATTGATATCTCCGATAGGCAAGATATAAAAGTAATCACAAACACTTCGTCTCATCGTTTGTGATTCCACAATATCTTTTTTCGCTGCGTCGATTAAGATTATTGTGAGGTGATTAATAATAATAGGCTGTTCTTCGGGAATATAAGTCTGGTTTATCAATTGGTTCCTGTTCACCTTGATTTATCAAAAGACGGAACAAAACTCGTAGGTATATTCGTGGCAGACGGATTTATCTATTACCGTAGACTTTTCTATGTGATACAGATTTGTTTATTAAAGTCTTCGAATTTGGGTCGTAGCAACTCTTAGTTGTGGGTGAGATCAGCTAAGGGAATCAAGTGCGTAGGATCCTGCTGGGATCAGAGACGTAAGAGCATAATTGTACCTTGGATCAGTGTGAGATTGATTGGGGTTCAACTACAGTCCATACCGAAGTTAATTTGGAGTAGGCTAGTGTCTGTAGCGGCTTAATACAGTGTGTGTTCAATCTGGACTAGGTCCCGGGGTTTTTCTGCATTTACGGTTTCCTCGTTAACAAAATTCTGGTGTCTGTGTTATTTCTTTTCCGCATTATATTTTGTTATATAATTGAAATATCACAGGTTGTGCGTTGTTCAATCAATTAGAATATCCGACCTTTTGGTTGTTGATTTAAATTGATTGTCACTTGGATATTGGTCTTTGGTACCATCCAAGTTATCTCTCTGGTATTTGATAAAGACTCGCAGATTTCTATTTGCTTGAGTATATATCAAATCGAGAGATTGAGATGTAAACTCTTTGATATACTTTTTATCTAGATTGAGTCTGACTGTCTAGTTGATTCTCTAGAAAGTATATTGGAGTTTGTCCATACAGATTTCTAAGCGAAATATTGGGTGTGGTTGTTGTACCCCCACTTTTTCATCAATGACCAAAATCCAAGTGTCATTCAATGTAAATCAACAACCAAAGGTTGGATATTCTAATTGATTGATCTTAACACACAACCTGTGATATTTCAATTATATAACAAAATATAATGCAGAATAGAAATAACATAGACAACAGAAATTTTGTTAACGAGGAAACCGCAAATGCAGAAAAATCCCGGGACCTAGTCCAGATTGAACACCACACTGTATTAAGTGGCTACAGACACTAGTCTACAACAAACTAAATTCGGTATGGACTGTAGTTGAAACCTAATCCATCTCACACTGATTCAAGGTACAGTTGCGCTCCTTACGTCTCTGATCCCAGCAGGATAATACGCACTTGATTCCCTTAGCTGATCTCACCCACAACTAAGAGTTGCTACGACCCAAAGTCGAAGAGTTCAATAAACAAATCTGTATCACACAGAAAAGTCTATGATAATAGATACATCAGTGTCCCACGAATAAACCTATGAGTTTTGTTCCGTCTTTTGATAAATCAAGGTGAACATGAACTAATTGATAACCCGGACTTATATTCCCAAAGAACAGCCTAGTATTATCAATCACCTCACAATAATCTAAATCATATGGTAGCGAAACTAGATATTGTGGAATCACAAACGATGAGACGAAGATGTTTGTGATTTCTTTTTATCTTGCCCTATCGGAGATATAATCTCAAGTCAATTATTCAATTGAACTCGTACGATAGAAAATGGCAAGATCAGATTGCTCAACTACAAGAAAGTAGTTTCGTCTGGCTTCACAATCCCAATGAAGTCTTTCAGTCGTTAACCTACAGGGTCTCGAGAAGAAACCTAAGGTTAAAGGAGAACTGACTCTAGCAAAACCAACTAGTATCACACAGGAGGTGTGAGGATTAGTTTTTCCAGTTGCTAGATGTCTCCTTTATATAGTTTTCAAATCAGGGTTTGCAATCGAAGTTACCTTGGTAACAACGCATCCAATATTCACCGTTAGATAAAAACCTGATTTAACCAAGCTAATATCTTTCAACCGTTAGATCGAAACTTAGCTTGTCACACACAAATGAAATGTATTCATCTAGGTTTGAGTGACCGTACCTAAACGTGTACACTTAGTTGGTTCACAAATAGTTAACCAATGGTTAGCCATATGAGTACTTTCATATTAACCGTATTCATCTTTCTCATAACTAGTTCAAATGACTCATAAGAACTAGTTCAAGAGTTGTTCAATTGCTTAGGTCTTAATTCATAGACACAATTGAAACAAAATCGGTTTGATTCACTTGAATCAATTCATGAACAATATAGCCACGGTTTGAAAATATTGCATTCCTTATAATTTATTGTTTTAAGCTCATGAACTACCGATTTGAGAAATAACCAGCTTGGGTACGCGTACGGGTATGTGTACCTTAACTACCAGATTTGAGTTTACAAACTTAGCAGAAATTTTCGGTTTGAAAACTTCCGTGGGTACGCGTACGGGTATGCATACCTAAGGTGACCGGTTTACTAGTTTGCAAACTTACAAACTCAGCAGAAATTTTCGGTTCGAAAACTTCCGCAGGTACGCGTACTCAACCTGTCTCCTTCACCAATACCGCATGCACACATATGCACGCACTTGGTTTCCGGTATATGGATTTATACACTAATGTGCGCACACACTATATACGCTTATATCCATAATTGGTAATCTCAAATCTACATTTCAATCATTGAAACATTCTTCTATAATGTTATAACAATCGTTATTCACGACTATCGTCATCAAAGCTATTTTCAAGATTGAAATGTCATCATGACTTTCGTCACGGGTAAAGATGAAAATGGTTAAAGCAAAAGCTCACCAAGACATATTTCGAGAAAAAGATATGCGAGTAAACTCGGCTCGAAATAGCAAATGTGTATGTATGAAAACTATCATACTTATGCGACTTTGTCTCAAGAGTAGGAGATAGAATAGAATTTTGAGTGACAGATAAGTTCAAGTCTCCACATACCTTTTTGTCGGATGAAGTTCCACTTGTTCCTCGTGTAGTTCTTCGTCTTCGTAAGATGATCTCCATGGAGTCTGGAGCTCAACTGCACTTAACTATCCTAGACCGAGACTTAGTCATAAGTAAACTAGAAATCAAAACATATAGTTTTGATCACTATTATTGACAAACATGCTTGAGATAGCAACGCATACGAGTTCGACCGAGCAGTGCTCTAACAGAAATTCCTTGGTGTCCAACCTTTCTTGTCTGTAAATACTTGAAGTTTGCATTTCTAGCAAACTAATCCTTCGTGACAGCAAACTTCCTCGGTTGTCTTGTTATTGGTGTAGCCGCCTATTCGTAGAGGAGACTAATATAATTAGGCGAAATCTCTTACGGCCGCTCAGTTTAAAGTATTCTTTGGGATTGAGAAGCTCTATTAGTACCTTTGGTGGAAAACTAGATAATTGCGGTTTATCTTGTATTTTCGATTGATTTGATTGACTAACGGTGGTTGAACTTTGATTGCACCTAGTTTGTTTATGATTGAGAATCTTCTATTCTGATATAAGATTCACTCAAACTAGATCGAGGTTCCGACAGGGATCTTTAGATTGTTTTTAGTTCTAAAGACGATCTTGTGATAATCCATTTTTAACAGACTCCGTTCTGTGCGTGATTGATAACAAGAGATTCAAGTTGTTGTGTGCAGGTGTTTATTGAAGATCTAAAAAGATTTGAAGACAAAGAAGATATTGAAGATTTCTGATTTGGGGTTCATAATCTTTGGTGTGCACAATACTTGTTTCGGTATAAGAGGATCCAACTATAATCGGTTTATCCTTGTGGTAGATTGGATTGATTAATTGTGTAGATCGGCATCAATACAATTCTTTGTGATTAAAAGTATTGATTGCAAAATCATAACAATTACTTCGGTAGTTGAGCATAAGACAGATCTAAGAACCTGACGAATGAGTTTATTGAGATAAACAGAAGATCCTTTTTCGAACTCACATCACTTGGTTGAAGAGAGTTGATACCAAACAGATTTGTTGTTCCTTTACTGTTTGGAATACGAACCAAAGGAATTGTTCCAAGTACGTGACTTATTTATAAGTTGGAGGCGTGGAATACAGACGGAGCTAGATGAACTATAGGTTTAGTTGCTTGGTCTCAACTATACGAAGTTGGTTTAGTTTTGTGTAGCGGCTTAATCCTGAGAGTATTCAATTCTGGACAAGGTCCCGGGGTTTTTCTACATTTGCGATTTTCTCGTTAACAAAATCTTGCTGTGTCATTTACTTTTATTTTCCGCGTTATAATTGTTTTATTATAATTAAAGTAAATTACACAAACTTTAATTCCTATTTACTTGATAAGAAATCCTATTGTGTTTGGTTAAGTCCGAACCTTTTTATCAAGTAAACATACTTCGTTGTTGTATTGTCTCGATCTCGTATCTATAGACGATCACACGAAGTGTTAACCGATTAGCTGCATTGTCTCGACTCAGTCCATAGACAATCACTTTCGGAGAAAGGACTTATAGGTAGGAAATTTTTTAGCTTGAGGTATATTTGGGTACCCTCGCCTTTTCAATTGGTATCAGAGTAGGCAAACCCGAAAAGATCTAACAATCTGTGTTTGGTGCGATCCAACCTATAAGAATGAACTCGAGTTCTTATGAATCGATTTCAATTAACGTACCACCAAGATTTAACGGAACAAACTATCTATGGTGGAAATCTGGTATGAGATCTTTTCTTAAATCACGAGACTTTAATACTTAGCTATTATTCGTCGATGGTTAGATTCGTCCAAAGATAGAAAATTCAGAAACTGAGTTTAAACGCTTAGTAAATTTTTCAAACGAAGAAAAGGCGCTTGCAAAGAAGAATTCAGATGGTTTGAATGTTATAATACATGTTGTAAGTCGCGATCTACAACATCATGTATCAACATGTCAAACTTCGAAAGAAGCTTGGGATAATCTTCAGATCGTATTCGAAGGAAACACTTCAGAGAAAGAAGCTAGACTTCAAACTCTTACGTCCGATTGGGAAAACCTTCGAGTGGATGACAACGACACTTTTGAAGAGTTTCATCTTAAACTCTCTGAGATAATCAATGCTTTTTCTCTCTTGGAAAGACTATCTCTGAAAAGATATAGTGTGCAAAATTCTCAGATCGTTGCCACCAAGATACGATTCTAAGAAGCATGCAATCATAAAAGAAAATGATCTCTCAACTCTCTCACGAAGCACACTATTCAAAATAAAGGAATTGCTTTTAAAGCTGCAAAAATTTGAAAGCTCCAATGGAGAGAATAGACAGATGGATGATTCAGATGAACAGATTGCAGAAAATTCTGATGATGAAATTGAAAAATCATTATCATTGATTACCAGACAGTTTCGAGATCTCTTGAAGAAAGAAATAAGAGATTCATAAAGGATACTCATCGATCTTCTCATCCACATGATCGAGTTCCTGTCAAAAAGGATCATGAGAAGATGATGAATATCAGCCGTAATGCTTTAAGTGTAAAGGGTTTGGTCATATTGCTAAAGACTGTCCCATCTTAAAATACACTGGAAGCAAGGCATTGGCTGCAACTCTAGATGAGACCTCTGATTATACGATTCTGAAGAAGAGGAAACAACTAATATTGCATTATTGTCAATCTTATTTCTTCCTCCTCCATTAGTGATTTACCCATTTTAAAAATGGACATGTCTTCCGATGTTATTAAATCATCTAATGGTAAAGGGAAAAATAAGACAAGATGCAAAAACTGTCTCAAAAACAGAATTGCTAAAAGTTGCATAGGCAACCCAAGTCAATCTCAAGATACTTCGCTAGTTCGAGGTAACAAGAAGAGAATTTTCATATGATACTAGATCAAGGACAATCTTTTGTTCAAATTTCCATAATGAGAGAAAATCTATCATACTATACCACTTAATGGTATTAGAATTCTTTCCTCACCATGTGTGCCGAATTTTGAGTGAGGAAGAAGAAAAATCAAGGCACTTATGTGTAGATTATGGAAGTAAAATCTAGTATTTGAAAATTTGATATATTTGTATTTTTTAGGATTTGTATATTTGGAAGTATGAAAATTATAAAAAGATCCTTCTCATTCTTTGGTCATTCCTTGTCTGAACCCATGAGTCTGGATCCAACATCTTCTTTTGGCAAGATGCTAGATCAGAAAGATCAACTTAAGATTAAGTCTGGATCTTCTCTTGATATTAGTAAAATGAGAAAAGGAGATTGGCTTAGCAAGAAGGAAAGAGAGAATACTCTGAATAAATCAGTGTATTGAAGCATTGACACACTTTTGTGTTCAATCAAAGACATAATTACATGCTCTTGCAGAATCCTTCACGAAATTTCTCACCTGCAAGAGATTCTGGTCAAGCAATAAGGTTTTCTACTTGAAGAAATTCACAAGCTGAAGTCTGAAAGTAATAATCCACCTTCATTTAGCTCTGATATGAAGGACTGAGTTGCAAAGGAAAATAGACATCAATTTTTGATTTCTTTCAATGATTGTATTAAGTCTATTATGAATAAAACTATTACGAATAAAGTTATTTGATTTATAATTTTTCTTGTGATGGTTTTTGATTTACATAGCCTATGCTTGAATTCTTATTATTGCTATGGATGTTTATGGGATGTTTGATTTCGGTTTTATTACCTTGATATTCGATCTCATAATGTTGTGAACCCTTATGGTTTTGGTGACTTTTTGATTTAGCAGGATTAAGTTCTAGCCCGTGTTGGTAGGCTTTATCAAAGGATCATGAGGGGTTCTGGTAGAAACAATATGTGAAAAAGTCACAATATGTTGAATCGGTTTTGGTTTAGCATAAAAGCATATGTGTTTCGATAGTTTTCAACTTTTGCTTGCAATAGTTAAAAACCGGTTTTCAACCTTTCTCTGGTAAAGGTTGGTTGCTGTTATTCTTTTGTTTTGCATAAGGATGACAACATCATGATATTTCGATATTAATTCTCCCTGGAAGAAGATGCAAAGATATTGGAGAAGTGGATGTGAAATTTGAGGTAACAATTTTGTTAGTTAATTGTTTTCCTTTTTAAGAAAAGCCTGATTTTTATTTCATATATATTTTGCTTTTGCTTAACGAAATTTCGGTACAATTGATGTTTTATTCCATGATGTGTGTATGGATGTGTGTGTGATTCAATTGATTCCGGTTAAGAAAAACTATTGTTATCTTGCTTTATTGTGTGGTATCAATTGTTTAGGCTTACAAAATTTCGGTGCAATTGCGGTGCTAATTATGCAACTTGATTTATTTTGGTTTGTATGAATATTTATGGCTTAACGAAAGAAAAGGTTTACGGGATGGATTGTTTAGTCCAATTCGATACCGTATAAGAAAAAATAAGTTTATCTTAGTTAGACTTATCAAAGTGGAGGTTTCGGTTATTCAAGTCTAATCGAATGCGTTAGCAATAAATACTAGTTAACTAACCTAGTACTTGTCTTGTTTAAAATTTAAAGGTCTAAGTTATATGGATAATTAGAGCCTGATGAGAAAATAGAGTTATCTTTATTTTGGTCTTATCGAACGAAGCGGTTGTATTTGTACAATCGGTTTACCAAAGGGACTAAGGTGCTTAGTTATTTTTTGGTTTGCTAAACTAAATTGGGAAAATTGCTTCGGGCAATTGTTTCCTTGATAACATATCAAAACAAATTACTTTATAGTTTCGGTTTTGATATTGGTTATCAAAAATGGTGTGTGGAACCCTCGTGCTTAACTTTATAGGTTTGCAAGTCTATTTTGAGATTTGTAAGATTCTTTTCGGTTTGTCCTTTATTTTTTTCGTTTCTTTGTAATTTTGCGACAAAAAAGGGGAGAAATATATGGAGTAAACAAGTGATACTGGCATTGATTTTATATTGATTGGTATCACTAAGGAAAAGGACAATTGTGCTTAAACGTTTATCTAACGAAAGAGTGAAAGCATAGACTAAGGGGGAGTAAAATATCATATTTATAGGTATAACAAAGACGTGCGGATTGATGAAATCTACCTATCTCACCTTTAGGGGGAGTATTAGCTTTGTTATTATAATGTCAACAACGGCATTTAAGGATTGAATGTATGCCGGTTATTGTGTTGTTGAATTCGGGAATCAAGTGTATGTGTAATGAATTCTTGTAATTTGTTTATCCATATGATTATAAGAGTTTCGTCACTAAAATTGACAAAAGGGGAGATTTGTATACATTTGTGTTACAAGCGTATATGCACGAATCCTGTATACATTTGTGTTAGAGCATAGATCGGTTGAACCCACCAAGCGTTGGTATGTCAAGTTTGGTTGTCATATTTTAATGAATCAAAACTGATTTTAAGATTCGCTTGATTATGTACTAGAGTCAACTTCGTATAGGTTAACTTGAAAGTATTAGGATATGAGACATTACAAGTATTGCGAAGACTTGAAGAAGTGAAGAAGTAAGAAGCTACAACGATAACATCATCCTTTCACTTGAGGTTAGTGATATTTGACTTGAACTGTTTCATTCCCTAACGTATCTTTCAAGTCGTGCATATTGAAAACAAAACTGCGAAGCATGAACACTCTAGATAGACATAGTATTAAGGAATAAAATATGAAGTTTATTGCTTAACCATTAAACTTTGTAGATAACACATCGACATAATCGTTTAAATGCTATTGTGATTATGTATGGGTATGAGGTGAGGATTTCATCCTAGGAAACAATGTTTTGCATGTGTTTTAAGGAAGTAAATTCATAAACTTGTTTATGAATCGAAAAGGAAATCGTCAGGAGTTATTTGGATTGTTATTCATTGCATATCTTGTGAACAACCAATATGTGTGATTTAGTATAACCGCTCATGACTTGTTTGTGTTCTTGGTAAAACTATTCACAAAGGCCTGACTTATGTATTGGTATGACTTTTATTAGTGAAACCGATCTTAAGTAATCACCTGAGATGGTATGATTGAGTTTGTGATTTGTGTATGACCGAATCTGGGTAAAGGGGAACCGATCCTATTATGAGGTTCAACACATCACAAAGGGGAATCGATCCTTGTAGAGGTGCAGCAAGTTTGTAGAAGAAAGAGGAACCGATCTTATGGACATATGCAACACATATAAGTTAGATACCATATATATGTGGGGAACCGATCCTAGTACCTAGTCAACCGAATTTGGGAAAGCTAGTGTGATTATGCACAGTACTCACATGGAGGTAGCACCGAAACTTGTTTTGGTAGAACCGTTAAACCCATGATTTGTGATTGAGTGTTCTTGATCAATCACATACTTCTTGAAAGTCAGATGAACCAATTCTAAACTTTTTTGGAAGTGTTGCAAATCGGTTTCAAGGTTGTAAGTATGAAAGAGTACTTACAAAGTAAGGATGTCGACATACTTTGAACACGTATAGTAATGTTTATCTTTTATTGTTCAAAGTTATTCCTTAATAGCTAAAGGAAGAAAATCCCAGGATCGAAATATAAATAAGTTAAGAATCTTTTATTTAAGGTTTTTAATTTTATTTTAGGAAAATAAGAATTAGTAATGTGAATTTATTAGTTAAAGATTTTCCAAAGAGATTTTCGGTCAATATTTTGGACAGAGCATTTCCAGGAATTATGGAAACCGAATTTGGAATATATTGCATATCTTGAGAATATTTTCGGTTTTGGAAATTCCTTGGTGTCCAAGCTTCCTTGTCTATAAACACTTGAAGTTTGCATTTCTAGCAAACTAATCCTTCGTGCCAGCAAACTTCCTCGGTTGTGTTGTTACTGGTGTAGCCGCCTATTCGGAGAGAAGAGTAACCTAATTAGGCGAAATCTCTTACGGCCACTCAGTTTAAAGTCTTCTTTGGGATTGAGAAGCTCTATTAGTACCGTTGGTGGGAAACTAGATAATTGCGGTTTATCTGGTGTTTTCGATTGATTTGATTGACTAACGGTGGTTGAACTTTGATTGCACCTAGTTTGTTTATGCTTGAGAATCTTCTCTTCTGATATAAGATTCACTCACACTAGATCGAAGTTTTGATCGGGATCTTTAGACTGTTTTTAGTTCTAAAGACGATCTTGTGATAATCCATTGTTAACAGACTCAGTTCTGTGCGTGATTGATAACAAGAGATTCAAGTTGTTGTGTGCAGGTGTTTATTGAAGATCTAAGAAGATTTGAAGACAAAGAAGATATTGAAGATTTCTGATTTTGGGTTCATAATCTTTGGTGTGCACAATACTTGTTTCGATATAAGAGGATACAACTATAATCGGTTTATCCTTGTGGTAGATTGGATTGATTAATTGTGTAGATCGGCATCAATACAATTCTTTGTGATTAAAAGTATTGATTGCAAAATCTTAACAATTACTTCGATATTTGAGCATAAGACAGATCTAAGAACCTGACGAATGAGTTTATTGAGATAAACAGAAGATCCTTTTTCGAACTCACATCACTTGGTTGAAGAGAGTTGATACCAAACAGATTTGTTGTTCCTTTACTGTTTGGAATACGAACCAAAGGAATTGTTCCAAGTACGTGACTTATTTATAAGTTGGAGGCGTGGAATACAGACGGAGCTAGATGAACTATAGGTTTAGTTGCTTGGTCTCAACTATACGAAGTTGGTTTAGTTTTGTGTAGCGGCTTAATCCTGAGAGTATTCAATTCTGGACAAGGTCCCGGGGTTTTTCTACATTTGCGATTTTCTCGTTAACAAAATCTTGCTGTGTCATTTACTTTTATTTTCCGCGTTATAATTGTTTTATTATAATTAAAGTAAATTACACAAACTTTAATTCCTATTTACTTGATAAGAAATCCTATTGTGTTTGGTTAAGTCCGAACCTTTTTATCAAGTAAACATACTTCGTTGTTGTATTGTCTCGATCTCGTATCTATAGACGATCACACGAAGTGTTAACCGATTAGCTGCATTGTCTCGACTCAGTCCATAGACAATCACTTTCGGAGAAAGGACTTATAGGTAGGAAATTTTTTAGCTTGAGGTATATTTGGGTACCCTCGCCTTTTCAATTGGTATCAGAGTAGGCAAACCCGAAAAGATCTAACAATCTGTGTTTGGTGCGATCCAACCTATAAGAATGAACTCGAGTTCTTATGAATCGATTTCAATTAACGTACCACCAAGATTTAACGGAACAAACTATCTATGGTGGAAATCTGGTATGAGATCTTTTCTTAAATCACGAGACTTTAATACTTAGCTATTATTCGTCGATGGTTAGATTCGTCCAAAGATAGAAAATTCAGAAACTGAGTTTAAACGCTTAGTAAATTTTTCAAACGAAGAAAAGGCGCTTGCAAAGAAGAATTCAGATGGTTTGAATGTTATAATACATGTTGTAAGTCGCGATCTACAACATCATGTATCAACATGTCAAACTTCGAAAGAAGCTTGGGATAATCTTCAGATCGTATTCGAAGGAAACACTTCAGAGAAAGAAGCTAGACTTCAAACTCTTACGTCCGATTGGGAAAACCTTCGAGTGGATGACAACGACACTTTTGAAGAGTTTCATCTTAAACTCTCTGAGATAATCAATGCTTTTTTCTCTCTTGGAAAGACTATCTCTGAAAAAGATATAGTGTGCAAAATTCTCAGATCGTTGCCACCAAGATACGATTCTAAGAAGCATGCAATCATAAAAGAAAATGATCTCTCAACTCTCTCACGAAGCACACTATTCAAAATAAAGGAATTGCTTTTAAAGCTGCAAAAATTTTGAAAGCTCCAATGGAGAAGAATAGACAGATGGATGATTCAGATGAACAGATTGCAGAAAATTCTGATGATGAAATTGAAAAATCATTATCATTGATTACCAGACAGTTTCGAGATCTCTTGAAGTAAAGAAATAAGAGATTCATAAAGGATACTCATCGATCTTCTCATCCACATGATCGAGTTCCTGTCAAAAAGGATCATGATGAAGATGATGAATATCAGCCGTAATGCTTTAAGTGTAAAGGGTTTGGTCATATTGCTAAAGACTGTCCCATTCTTAATACATACACTGGAAGCAAGGCATTGGCTGCAACTCTAGATGAGACCTCTGATTTATACGATTCTGAAGAAGAGGAAACAACTAATATTGCATTAATTGTCAATCTTATTTCTTCCTCCTCCATTAGTGATTTACCCATTTTAAAAATGGACATGTCTTCCGATGTTATTAAATCATCTAATGGTAAAGGGAAAAATAAGACAAGATGCAAAAACTGTCTCAAAAACAGAATTGCTAAAAGTTGCATAGGCAACCCAAGTCAATCTCAAGATACTTCGCTAGTTCGAGGTAACAAGAAGAGAATTTTTCATATGATACTAGATCAAGGACAATCTTTTTGTTCAAATTTCCATAATGAGAGAAAATCTCATACTAATACCACTTAAATGGTATTAGAATTCTTTCCTCACCATGTGTGCCGAATTTTGAGTGAGGAAGAAGAAAAATCAAGGCACTTATGTGTAGATTATGGAAGTAAAATCTAGTATTTGAAAATATTTGATATATTTGTATTTTTAGGAATATTGTATATTTGGAAGTATGAAAATTATAAAAAGATCCTTCTCATTCTTTGGTCATTCCTTGTCTGAACCATGAGTCTGGATCCAACATCTTCTTTTGGCAAGATGCTAGATCAGAAAGATCAACTTAAGATTAAGTCTGGATCTTCTCTTGATATTAAGAGTAAAATGAGAAAAGGAGATTGGCTTAGCAAGAAGGAAAGAGAGAATACTCTGAATAAAGATCAGTGTATTGAAGCATTGACACACTTTTGTGTTCAATCAAAGACATAATTACATGCTCTTGCAGAATCCTTCACGAAAATTTCTCACCTGCAAGAGATTCTGGTCAAGCAATAAGGTTTTCTACTTGAAGAAATTCACAAGCTGAAGTCTGAAAGTAATAATCCACCTTCATTTAGCTCTGATATGAAGGACTGAGTTGCAAAGGAAAATAGACATCAATTTTTGATTTCTTTCAATGATTGTATTAAGTCTATTATGAATAAAACTATTACGAATAAAGTTATTTGATTTATAATTTTTCTTGTGATGGTTTTTGATTTACATAGCCTATGCTTGAATTCTTATTATTGCTATGGATGTTTATGGGATGTTTGATTTCGGTTTTATTACCTTGATATTCGATCTCATAATGTTGTGAACCCTTATGGTTTTGGTGACTTTTTGATTTAGCAGGATTAAGTTCTAGCCCGTGTTGGTAGGCTTTATCAAAGGATCATGAGGGGTTCTGGTAGAAACAATATGTGAAAAAGTCACAATATGTTGAATCGGTTTTGGTTTAGCATAAAAGCATATGTGTTTCGATAGTTTTCAACTTTTGCTTGCAATAGTTAAAAACCGGTTTTCAACCTTTCTCTGGTAAAGGTTGGTTGCTGTTATTCTTTTGTTTTGCATAAGGATGACAACATCATGATATTTCGATATTAATTCTCCCTGGAAGAAGATGCAAAGATATTGGAGAAGTGGATGTGAAATTTGAGGTAACAATTTTGTTAGTTAATTGTTTTCCTTTTTAAGAAAAGCCTGATTTTTATTTCATATATATTTTGCTTTTGCTTAACGAAATTTCGGTACAATTGATGTTTTATTCCATGATGTGTGTATGGATGTGTGTGTGATTCAATTGATTCCGGTTAAGAAAAACTATTGTTATCTTGCTTTATTGTGTGGTATCAATTGTTTAGGCTTACAAAATTTCGGTGCAATTGCGGTGCTAATTATGCAACTTGATTTATTTTGGTTTGTATGAATATTTATGGCTTAACGAAAGAAAAGGTTTACGGGATGGATTGTTTAGTCCAATTCGATACCGTATAAGAAAAAATAAGTTTATCTTAGTTAGACTTATCAAAGTGGAGGTTTCGGTTATTCAAGTCTAATCGAATGCGTTAGCAATAAATACTAGTTAACTAACCTAGTACTTGTCTTGTTTAAAATTTAAAGGTCTAAGTTATATGGATAATTAGAGCCTGATGAGAAAATAGAGTTATCTTTATTTTGGTCTTATCGAACGAAGCGGTTGTATTTGTACAATCGGTTTACCAAAGGGACTAAGGTGCTTAGTTATTTTTTGGTTTGCTAAACTAAATTGGGAAAATTGCTTCGGGCAATTGTTTCCTTGATAACATATCAAAACAAATTACTTTATAGTTTCGGTTTTGATATTGGTTATCAAAAATGGTGTGTGGAACCCTCGTGCTTAACTTTATAGGTTTGCAAGTCTATTTTGAGATTTGTAAGATTCTTTTCGGTTTGTCCTTTATTTTTTTCGTTTCTTTGTAATTTTGCGACAAAAAAGGGGAGAAATATGGAGTAAACAAGTGATACTGGCATTGATTTTATATTGATTGGTATCACTAAGGAAAAGGACAATTGTGCTTAAACGTTTATCTAACGAAAGAGTGAAAGCATAGACTAAGGGGGAGTAAATATCATATTTATAGGTATAACAAAGACGTGCGGATTGATGAAATCTACCTATCTCACCTTTAGGGGGAGTATTAGCTTTGTTATTATAATGTCAACAACGGCATTTAAGGATTGAATGTATGCCGGTTATTGTGTTGTTGAATTCGGGAATCAAGTGTATGTGTAATGAATTCTTGTAATTTGTTTATCCATATGATTATAAGAGTTTCGTCACTAAAATTGACAAAAGGGGAGATTTGTATACATTTGTGTTACAAGCGTATATGCACGAATCCTGTATACATTTGTGTTAGAGCATAGATCGGTTGAACCCACCAAGCGTTGGTATGTCAAGTTTGGTTGTCATATTTTAATGAATCAAAACTGATTTTAAGATTCGCTTGATTATGTACTAGAGTCAACTTCGTATAGGTTAACTTGAAAGTATTAGGATATGAGACATTACAAGTATTGCGAAGACTTGAAGAAGTGAAGAAGTAAGAAGCTACAACGATAACATCATCCTTTCACTTGAGGTTAGTGATATTTGACTTGAACTGTTTCATTCCCTAACGTATCTTTCAAGTCGTGCATATTGAAAACAAAACTGCGAAGCATGAACACTCTAGATAGACATAGTATTAAGGAATAAAATATGAAGTTTATTGCTTAACCATTAAACTTTGTAGATAACACATCGACATAATCGTTTAAATGCTATTGTGATTATGTATGGGTATGAGGTGAGGATTTCATCCTAGGAAACAATGTTTTGCATGTGTTTTAAGGAAGTAAATTCATAAACTTGTTTATGAATCGAAAAGGAAATCGTCAGGAGTTATTTGGATTGTTATTCATTGCATATCTTGTGAACAACCAATATGTGTGATTTAGTATAACCGCTCATGACTTGTTTGTGTTCTTGGTAAAACTATTCACAAAGGCCTGACTTATGTATTGGTATGACTTTTATTAGTGAAACCGATCTTAAGTAATCACCTGAGATGGTATGATTGAGTTTGTGATTTGTGTATGACCGAATCTGGGTAAAGGGGAACCGATCCTATTATGAGGTTCAACACATCACAAAGGGGAATCGATCCTTGTAGAGGTGCAGCAAGTTTGTAGAAGAAAGAGGAACCGATCTTATGGACATATGCAACACATATAAGTTAGATACCATATATATGGGGGAACCGATCCTAGTACCTAGTCAACCGAATTTGGGAAAGCTAGTGTGATTATGCACAGTACTCACATGGAGGTAGCACCGAAACTTGTTTTGGTAGAACCGTTAAACCCATGATTTGTGATTGAGTGTTCTTGATCAATCACATACTTCTTGAAAGTCAGATGAACCAATTCTAAACTTTTTTGGAAGTGTTGCAAATCGGTTTCAAGGTTGTAAGTATGAAAGAGTACTTACAAAGTAAGGATGTCGACATACTTTGAACACGTATAGTAATGTTTATCTTTTATTGTTCAAAGTTATTCCTTAATAGCTAAAGGAAGAAAATCCCAGGATCGAAATATAAATAAGTTAAGAATCTTTTATTTAAGGTTTTTAATTTTATTTTAGGAAATAAGAATTAGTAATGTGAATTTATTAGTTAAAGATTTTCCAAAGAGATTTTCGGTCAATATTTTGGACAGAGCATTTCCAGGAATTATGGAAACCGAATTTGGAATATATTGCATATCTTGAGAATATTTTCGGTTTTGGAAATTCCTTGGTGTCCAAGCTTCCTTGTCTATAAACACTTGAAGTTTGCATTTCTAGCAAACTAATCCTTCGTGCCAGCAAACTTCCTCGGTTGTGTTGTTACTGGTGTAGCCGCCTATTCGGAGAGAAGAGTAACCTAATTAGGCGAAATCTCTTACGGCCACTCAGTTTAAAGTCTTCTTTGGGATTGAGAAGCTCTATTAGTACCGTTGGTGGGAAACTAGATAATTGCGGTTTATCTGGTGTTTTCGATTGATTTGATTGACTAACGGTGGTTGAACTTTGATTGCACCTAGTTTGTTTATGCTTGAGAATCTTCTCTTCTGATATAAGATTCACTCACACTAGATCGAAGTTTTGATCGGGATCTTTAGACTGTTTTTAGTTCTAAAGACGATCTTGTGATAATCCATTGTTAACAGACTCAGTTCTGTGCGTGATTGATAACAAGAGATTCAAGTTGTTGTGTGCAGGTGTTTATTGAAGATCTAAGAAGATTTGAAGACAAAGAAGATATTGAAGATTTCTGATTTTGGGTTCATAATCTTTGGTGTGCACAATACTTGTTTCGATATAAGAGGATACAACTATAATCGGTTTATCCTTGTGGTAGATTGGATTGATTAATTGTGTAGATCGGCATCAATACAATTCTTTGTGATTAAAAGTATTGATTGCAAAATCTTAACAATTACTTCGATATTTGAACATAAGATAGATCTAAGAACCTGGCGAAGGAGTTTATTGAGATCAACAGAAGAGACTTTGTCGAACTCACATCACTTGGTAGAAGAGAGTTGATACCAAACAGATTTGTTGTTCCTTTACTGTTTGGAATACGAACCAAAGGAATTGTTCCAAGTACGTGACTTATTCATAAGTTGGAGGCATGGGAATACATACGGAACTAGGTGAACTATAGTGAAAAAGCGGGGGTCTAACAAACACACCCAATAATTCGTTTGGCAGTCTGAATGGACTATCTCCAATATACTTTCAAGAGAATCAACTAGACAGTCAGACTCAATCTTAATAAAAGTATATCAAAGAGGTATATCTCAATTTCTCAATTCAATCTGCAATCAAACAAATAGGAATTTGCGAGCGCAATTGAATATAAGAAATAACTTGGACGGTATCAAAAACCAATATCCAAGTGTCAATCAATTTAATCAATAACCCAAAGGTCGGATTCACAATTGATTGAACTTACACACAACCTGTGATATTTCAATTATAAAGATAAACAATATAATGTGGAAAAGAAATAACACAAACACCAGAAATTTTGTTAACGAGCAAACCGTAAATGCAGAAAAACCGCGGGACCTAGTCCAGAATAAACACACATTAATTATAAGCTGTTACACCAATTTCCTACTACCTATTCGGACTAGATGTAATACCCGATTCAGCACTTATAGAACTCCTAGCACAAAACCAATTGTCTTTAGGAATTCTTCTCGTAAATCTTTTAGCAGAACCCAAGGATCTCTTTAGAAGATACAACAACACGATTGATACGATTCGATATTTTGTTTGCACAAAACACCGGTTTGATTTCCTTTTAGATGTGAATCAAGGTTTTGGAAATCTTGTGTTTGTTTTGAACAACTACGAAATAAAAGTAGTGAAATCAAAAAAAACTTGTAAAATAGAGTTTTAACTTACAATCAGTATACGTACACACAAGGAGGCCGTGAACCTGATTTTCGTAAGTAAACTTGGGCGATTCCAAAGATCAATTTCCAAGTTAAGAAAACCCTAACAATTCTACAACAAGAACTATTAGAATAAATCTAGAGATTTCTTGCTTAAAACTTCTTAAGGATTTTTACGAGATACCTTAATCGAAGTTTTCTTCTAGCTTCCGATTTCGACTAACAAGTGTTGGTATACGATCGGAAACTGAAATCTATCAAAACCTAGGGTTTATGATCAACAACTCTTGAATGGTTTTATATCAGAAGAGAAAACCTTAGAATAGACAATAGGTGAAAAACCGAGATTACAAGTTGTATAATCAATCACGAAGATTAAATCCAACTCGGCTTTGTGATCCCCAATACAAAGACCTTTATCTCACTCTTGTTCACGAAGAACAAAAGACATGGAAAACAACCTTGAGGCTTACACCAATTTTCCAAAGGGGATGAAAAACGTGTAGCACTCATGAACCCTTATTTATAGTGAAACATAGCTTGAAAACCAAGCAAAACTATTTTCCTTTTTCAAGACTCTCCTAATTTTGGGAGTCTTTCCTAAGTTACAACTCTTGCCAAAATAATTAATTAGCAAATACTGTATTTATGTGAATAAATCACATTCTAATTTAGGAAGGAATTAAAAGTAATCACAAACACTTTAATATGGTAATCAAATATGTTTGGATTAATAGCCATCTTGCCTAGATAAGAAAACATCACCAACTTGACCAAAAATTCCTTTTAGTCACGTAATTGGGCCCAAGTCCGTGAACCGTTACAAGCAGTTCATGGATTGTTTCCTACTAACGAACTGTAACAGTTACAACAACACTATAACTGTTACTTTAGTACATCACTCATAACTTCATAGTTATAACTCGGAATCGAGTGATTCTTGGCTCGTTGAATTCGTAAGCTCATTCACTATAAAATGAGAAACTTTCCAGGGATAAAGGTTATTGTCACAAAAGTCGTGGCTCAAATAACCTCAAGTATATATACAAAAATGTACATTAACCGTCATAGGAATTGTTCCATAAAGTGAGCATTTGTTTCGAAAGATTAGAAAGGTAGAATTGAACAAGAATCTAAATGAAATCAATTACCAAATACCTTTGTTGATGAAGTCCTTGTTGATGTCTTCTTGCAATCTACAGTCTTCATCCTTCAAGAATAGCTCTTTTTAGACCTAATCTAATCCGAAACTATCTTTAGTATACTAAATCAAGAATGTGTTTTGGAAACTAAATTTGACAACTAGCTTGAATACCAACGCTAGTGGGTTCAACCAAGAAATGCTCTAACATATAGGTTTAGTTTCTTGGTCTCAACTATACGAAGTTGGTTTAATTTTGTGTAGGGGCTTAATCTTGAGATTATTAAATTCTTGACAAGGTCCCGGGGTTTTTCTGCATTTGATGTTTCCTCGTTAACAAAATCTTGTTGTGTCATTTACTTTTATTTTCCGCATTATAATTGTCTTATTATAATTAAAGTAAATTACACAAACGTTAATTCCTATTTACTTGATAAGCAATCCTATTATGTTTGGTTAAGTCCGAACCTTTTTATCAAGTAAACATACTTCGTAGTTGTATTGTCTCGATATCGTATCCATAGACGATCAAATGAAGTGTGAACCGATTAGTTGCATTGTCTCGACTCAGTCCATAGACAACCACTTTTGGAGAAAGGACTTATAGGTAGAAAAAAGTTTTAGCTTGAGGTATATTTGGGTACCCTCGCCTTTTCAATTTGTATACCCACAAGTGAACAACTCAAATGCAATGAAGAATGAAGTCTGTATGCATATGTATACCCTAACTCTCCAACCCGAGGAACATACGAAGTGCCAAAGGCTAATGCAAGGGGTAGTTCGTTGCAAGAAGAAATTTTTCAATACTAAGAAGAAGCAACAATTAAATCCTAGAGGGTACCCTTGAATACACAAGGTGCCAAAGGAATTTGTATTTCTATGCAGGTACGAAGCCTACATGAGCAACTCACTGCAACCAAAACGAAGCCTACAAGGGGCATCTCACTATAAGCAAAGTACCCTGTGGCACCCAAGACGAACATGTAGCTGACAAAGACGAGTAGGAAACATCAAATTACACGGACGAAGGATCCATAAATGCAAATACTTTTACTTTCAAAAGATGCAAGAACCAGCTTTCAAAAGCAAAAGGGGGCAAACATACATCAATCATGGCACCTCTACAACATCAATTAAAAACAACAAATACACTATGCAGGTAATACAATTGTAAGGTATGCTTATATACGTAGCAATCAATATAAAGCTTGGATTTAGAATATAGCTTTTAATGCGTGTGAAATGAAACAAACATGCAAAAACAAAGGGTTAGAACTGACACCCACCGTCAGAATTGACGACAAAAACAAAGGGTTAGAAATGACACACACCGTCAGAATTGACGATGAGGCAAGGCATGACATAACTGCGCATATGTCAATCTCGGATCCTCAGGACAAATGAATCCCACTAAGAGGCAAATAATAAGCAATATATCCCACAAATAGAGATACCATGTCGAAGTAAAGCAGCCTTCGCGCTGAACGCGTAGGGTTACAGGAAAATTATTGCCCACGTAGGGACCCTTGCCGCCAATGTGGCTTCTGTCCAAAGGATACTCTGGTAGGATGTTGAATATTCCACCAAGGTTAATCATACCTTAGCACCGAGCGATGGCTTGATTGTGCAACACAATTGACATTCTATGTCACGCACGCAAATATTATGCAACAAAGCAAGCAAAGTGTTGTAACACGCATTACCAAAAGGTGAAAATGCCAAATGGCGTATGTACATATTTTATTTATGCAGGTACAACAATACGGCGAAAAACTTAACCAACGATAAAGGTTCCAAAAGGTATACCTCTATTGCAAATGAGCGAAGTTACAACAACGAAGGTACACCAGGATACAAATCCATACCATGCAAGTAAAGAAACATCTTAGAGTCACCTTAGCCGAAAGAAAAACTAAAAGGTAAATAATATACGCCTAAGAAATTAGCTCAAACTCAGCTAAAACTTAGTTGCATGCTATGAGGGGGTACCTTCTAGCCTCATTATATTTTTCTCAGGCGACGGCTGGTCCAAAAGGTAGCAAAACTACCTAAGCAGCGAGCGAAGGCTCCGCTTTAAACGAAGGCATGGCCCTTGTAAACAAATACATACATATATACATACATGCATGCATACTTACATATATACATACATACGTGCATACTTACTGAAAAGGCGAGGGTACCCAAATATACCTCAAGCTAAAACTTTTCCTTCCTATAAGTCCTTTCTCCGAAAGTGATTGTCTATGGACTGAGTCGAGACAATACAACAAATCGGTTCATGCTTCGTATGATTGTCTATGGGTACGAGATCAAGATAATACAACAACGAAGAATGTTTACTTGATACAATGGTTCGGACTTAACCAAACACAATATGATTGCTTATCAAGTAAATATGAATTAATGTTTGTGTAATTTACTTTAATTATAATAAAATAATTATAATGCGAAAATATAAAGTAAATGACACCGCAAGATTTTGTTAACGAGGAAAACTGCAAATGCAGAAAAACCCCGGAACCTTTTCCAGAATTGAATACTCTCAGGATTAAGCCTCTATACAAAATAAACCAATTTCGTATAGTTGAAACCAAGCAACTAAACCTATAGTTCACCTAGTTCCGTCTGTATTCCCACGCCTCCGACCTGTAAACAAGTCACGTACTTGGACCAATTCCTTTGGTTCGTATTCCAAACAGTAAAGGAACAACAAATCTGTTTGGTATCAACTCTCTTCAACCAAGTAATATGAGTTGGACAAAGGCTCTTCTGTTTATCTTAACATAAACTCCTTTGCCAGGTTCCAAGATCTATCTTATATTAAATTACCAAAAGGTAATCGTTAAGATTTTGCAATCAATACCTTTAATCCCAAGGAAACGTATTGATGCCGATCTACACAACTATTCTATCAAAATACCACAAGGATAAATCGATTGTAGTTGGATCCTCTTTTACCGAAACAAGTATGGTGCACACCAAAGATTGATATAACCAAGTCAGAAATCTTCTATCTCTTCTTTGTCTTCAAATCTTCTTAGATCTTCAATAAGCACCTGCACACAACTACTTGAATCTCTTGTGATCAATCACACACAGACCGGAGTCTGTTAACAATGGATTATCACAAGATCGTCTTTAGCACCAACAACAGTCTAAAGATCCCTGTCAAAACCTTGAACTAGTTTGAGTGAATCTTATATCAGAAGAGAAGATTCTCAAGCATAAACAAACTAGGTGCAATCAAAGTTCAACCACCGCTAGTTAATCAAATCAATATGAAAACAAAAGATAAACCGCAATTATCTAGTTTCCCACCAATGGTACGCGCTAGAGCTTCTCAATCCCAAAGAAGACTTTAAACTGAGCGGCAGTAAGAGATTTCGCCTAATTAGGTTACTCTCCTCTCCGAATAGGCGGCTTCACAAGTAACAGTACAACAGAGGAAGTTTACTGTCACGAAGGATTAGTTTGCTAGAAAGGCAAACTTCAAGTATTTATAGACAAAGAAGTTTGGACACCAAGTAATTTCCAAAACCGAAAATATTCTCAATATATTCTATAATAATTTCCATATTCGGTTTTCATAATTCCTTAGAATGCTCTGTCCAAAATAATGATCGAAAATCTCCTTGGAAAATCTTTAACTAGCAAATGCACATTACTAATTATTATTTTCCATATATAATTAAAAACCTTAATTAAAAGATTCTTAACTTATTTAATTTCGATCCTGGGATTTATTTCCTTCTTAGTCGTTAAGGAATATCTTTGAAAAATTAAAAATATACGCGTTACTGCATGTGTTCAAAGTGTGTCGACATCCTTTCTTTGTAAGTCCTCGTTCATACTTACTCACTTGAAACCGATTTACCACACTTCCAAACAAGTTTAGAATTGGTTCATCTGACTTTCAAGAGCTATGTGATTGATCAAGAACTTCTCAATCACAAATCATGGGTTTAACGGTTCTACCAAAACAAGTGTCGGTTCTACCTCCATGTGAGTATTGTGCATAGTCACACTAGCTTCCCAAAATTCGGTTGACTAGGTACTAGGATCGGTTCCCCACATATATATGGTACCTAACTCATATGTGCTGCACATGTCCATAGGATCGGTTCCCCTTTGCCTAAAAACGTGTTGCACATGTCCATAGGATCGGTTCCCCTTTCTGCTATAAACCTTGTTGCACCCCATACAAGGATCGATTCCCCTTTCTGACGTGTTGCACCTATTACTAGGATCGGTTCCCCTTTACCCAGTGTTAGGCCTTACAAACTACACAAACTCAATCATACCAACTCAGGTGATTACTTAAGATCGGTTTCACTAATAAAAGTCATACCAATACAAAAGCCAGGCCTCATGTGAATAGTTTTACCAAGAAAACAAACAAGTCATGAGCGGTTATTCTAATCACACATGTTGGTCGTTCATAAGATATGCAATGAAGAACTGCCCCAATAACGCCTGCCGATTTCCTTTTCGGGTCACAAACAAAGTTCATGAACTTACTTCCTTAAAAAAGATGTAATAACATTGTTTCTTAGGATGAAATCCTCACTTCATACCCATACATAATCACAATAACATTCATACGATTATGTTGATGTCTTATATACAAAGTTTAATGGTTAAGCAATAAACCTCGTATTGAATTCCTTAATACTATGTCTATCTAGAGTGTTCATGCTTCACAGTTTTGTTTTCAATATGCACGACTTGCAAGATACGTTAGGGAATGAAACAGTTCAAGTCAAATATCACTAACCTCAAGTGGAAGGATGATGTTGTGGTTGTAGCTCCGTACTTCTTCAAGTCTTCGCAATACTTGTAATGTCTCATATCCTAATACTTTCAAGCTAACCTATACGAAGTTGACTCTAGTACATTTAATCAAGCGACTCTTAAATTAGTTTTGGTTCACTAAAATATGACAACCAAACTTGACATACCAACGCTTGGTGGGTTCAACCGAGCTATGCTCTAACAATCTCCCCCTTTGTCAATTTTAGTGACAAAACTCTTACAATCATATGGATAAACAAATTACAAGAATTCATTACACATACGCTTGATTCCCGAATTCAAGAGCACATTACCTGCATACATTCAATCCTTAAAAATGCAACAACTGTTGACATTCTAATAACAAAGCTCATACTCCCCCTAAAGGTGAGATAGGTAGATTTGAAATCCTCACGTCTTTGTTATACCAAATCATATGATATGTTACTCCCCCTTAGTCTGTGCTTTTCCTCATTCGTTAGATAAACGTTCAAGCATCATTGTCCTCTTCCCTAGTGACACCAATCAATATAAATTGACACCAACATCACTTGTTTGCTCCATATATTTCTCCTCCTTTTTGTCACAAAATGACAAAGAAACGAAAAATAAAGGACAACACGAAAAGGATCTTACAAATCTCAAAATAGACTTGCAACCTGTTGAGTCAAGCACGAGGGTTCCACACACCATTTTTGATAACCAATATCAAAACCGAAACTACAAAGTAATTATGTTTTGATATGTTATCATGGAAATAATTGCCCGAAGCAATTTTCCCAACTAGTTTAGCAAACCAAAAATAAACTAATCACATTAGTTCCTTTGCTAAACCGATTGTATAAATACAACCGCTTCATTCGATAAGACCAAAACAGAGATAAACTCCATTTTTCTCATCAGGTTCTAATTATCCATATAACTTAGACCTTTAGATTTTAAGCAAGCCATACTAGGTTAGTTAACTAGCATTTCATTGTTTAGGCATTCGATTAGACTTGAATAATCGAAACCTCCACTTTGATAAGTCTAACTAAGATCAGAATTAACTTAGTTTATCTTATCCGGAATCGAATTAGATTAAACAACTCATCCCGTCAACCTATTCTTTTGTCAAGACATAAATAATTCATACAAACCAAAACAAATCAACTTGCATAGTTATTCACCTCAACTGGAAGCAATTGAAACAACATAAACATTAAAGCACTGCAATTGCATCGTACAATTTTGTAAGCCTAAACGATTGATACCACACAACAAAGTAAGATAACAATAGTTTTTCTTAACCGGAACCAATTTAATCACACACATAATGAAATAAAAGCATCAATTTTACCGAAATTTGTTAAGCAAAAGCAAAAAGATATAAGCAATAACACTAGGCTTTTCTTAAACATGAAAACAATTAACTAACAAGATTGTTACCTCAATTTCGCATCCAACTTCTCCAATATGATCGCATCTTCTTCTTCCAGGGAGAATTGATATCGAAATACCATTATGTTGTCATCCTTATGCAAAAACAAAAGAATAATAACAACCAACCTTTACCAGAGAAAGGTTGAAAATCGGTTTTTAACTATTGCAAGCAAAAGTTGAAAACCTGCGAAACACATATGCTTTTATGCTAAACCAAAACCGATTCAACATATTGTGACTTTTTCACATATTGTTTCCATCAGAGCCCCTAATGATCCTTTGACAAAGCCTACCAACATGGGCTAGAACTTAATCCTGCTAAATCAAAAAGTCACCCAAACCATAAGGGTTCACGACATATTATGAGATCGAATATCAAGGTAATAAAACCGAATTCAAACATCCCATAAACATACATAGCAATAAGATAAAACATTTAAGCACAGGCTATGAAAATCAAAAACTATCATAAGAAAAATTACCAATCAAATAATTTTATTCATAATAGTTTTATTCATAATAGACTTAATACAATCAATGAAAGAAATCAAAAATTGATGTCTATTTTCTAGAGTTCAACTCAATCCTTCATATCAGCGCTAAATGAAGGTGGATTTCTACTTTCAGTCTTCATCTTGTGAATTTCTTCAAGTAGAAAACCTTGTTGCTTAACAAGAACTTCTTGCAGGTGAGAAAGTTTCGTGAAGGATTCTGCAAGAGCATGTAGTTCTGTCTTTGATTGAACACAGAAGAGTGTCGATGCTTCAATACACTGATCTTTCTTCAGCGTATGCTCTCTTTCCTTCTTACTAAGCCAATCTCCCTTTTTTATTTACCCTAATATCAAGAGAAGGTCCTGAATTACTCTTAGGTTTATCATTCTGATCTATCATCTTATCATACGAAGATGTTGGATCCAGACTCATGGTTCGGACAAGGAAAGACCAGAGAAGGAGGAGGATCTCTTTATAAATTTTCATACTTCCGAAAATATAATATCCCTAAAGATACGAATATACCAAATATTTTCAATTACTAGATTTTATTTCCATAATCTACAAAAAAATGCCTTGATTTTCTTCTTCCTCACTCAAATTTGGCACACATGGTGAGGAAAGAATTCTAATACCGATCAGGTGGTATTAGTATGAGATTTTCTCTCATTATGGAATTTTGAACAACCAGAGTGTTCTTGATCTAGCATCGTATGAGAAATTCTCCTCTTGTTACATCGAACTAGCGAAGTATCTTGACTTTGACTTGGGTTGCCTATGGAACTCTTAGGAATTCTGTTTTTGAGACAGTTTTTGCATCTTGTCTTATTTTTCCTTTTACCATTAGATGATTTAATAACATCGGACGACATGTCCATTCTTAAAATGGGTAAATCATTAATAGAGGCGGAAGAAATAAGATTGACGACTAATGCAATATTAGTTGTTTCCTCTTCTTCAGAATTGTATGAATCATAGGTCTCATCTTGAGTTACAGCCAATGCCTTGCTTCCAGTGTATTTCTTAAGATTGGGACAGTCTTTAGCAATATGACCAAACCCTTTACACTTGAAGCATTGTGGCTGATATTCATCATCTTCTTCATGATCCTTCTTGACAGGAACTCGATCATGTGGACGAGAAGATCGGTGAGTATCCTTTATGAATCTCTTATTCCTTTTCTTTAAGATATCTCGAAACTGTCTAGTAATCAATGATGATGACTGTTCAATTTCATCATCAGAGTTTTCTGCAATCTGTTCATTTGAATCATCCGTGTGTCTACACCTTTCCATAAAATCCTGTGGAATTTTTGCATCTTTGAAAGCAATTCCTTTATTTAGAATAGACTGTGATTCATGATCAAAGATCTTTAACTTTCCAACGAGTGTGCTTCGTGAGAGAGTTGAGAGATCATTTTCTTCTGTGATTGCATGCTTTTTAGATTCGTATCTTGATGGCAACGATCTAAGAATTTTGCACACTATTTCCTTTTCAGAGATAGTCTTTCCAAGAGAGAAAGAGGCATTGATTATCTCAGAGAGTTTAATATGAAACTCTTCAAAAGTGTCGTTGTCATCCATTCGAAGGTTTTCCCAATCAGACGTAAGAGTTTGAAGTCTAGCTTCTTTCTCTGAAGTGTTTCCTTCAAATACGATCTGAAGATTATCCCAAGCTTCTTTCGAAGTTTGACATGTTGATACATGATGTTGTAGATCACGGCTTACAACATGTATTATAGCGTTCAAACCATCTGAATTATGCTTATCAAGAGCCTTTTCTTCGTTTGAAAAATCTACTAGGCGTTTAAGCTCAGTATCTGAATTTTCTATCTTTGGAAGAATATAACCATCGACGACTAATAGCGAAGTATTAAAAGTCTCGTGATTGAAGAAAAGATCGCATAGCACATTTCCACCATAGATAGTTTGTCCCGTCAAATCTTGGCGGTACGTTAATTAAAGTCGATTCGTGAGAACTCGAGTTCATTCTTATAGGTTGGATCGCACCAAACACAGATTGTTAGATCTTTTTGTATTTGCCTGCTCTGATACCAATTGAAAAGGCGAGGGTACCCAAATATACCTCAAGCTAAAACTTTTCCTTCCTATAAGTCCTTTCTCCGAAAGTGATTGTTTATGGACCGAGTCGAGACAATACAACAAATCGGTTCACACTTCGTGTGATTGTCTATGGACACGAGATTGAGACAATACAACAACGAAGTATGTTTACTTGATACAAAGGTTTTGACTTAACCAAACATAATAGGATTGCTTATCAAGTAAATAGGAATTAACGTTTGTGTAATTTACTTTAATTATAATAAAACAACTGTAATGCGGAAATATAAAGTAAATGACACAACAAGATTTTGTTAACGAGGACAACTGTAAATGTAGAAAAACCCGGGACCTTGTCCAGAATTGAATACTCTCAGGATTAAGCCGCTATACAAAATAAACCAACTTCGTATAGTTGAGATCATGCAACTAAACCTATAGTTTACCTAGTTCCGTCTGTATTCCCACGCCTCTGACCTGTAAACAAGTCACGTACTTGGACCAATTCCTTTGGTTCGTATTTGAAAAAGCGTGGGTACAACAACCACACCCAATATTTCTCTTAGAAATCTGTATGGACAAACTCTAATATACTTTCTAGAGAATCAACTAGACAGTGAGACTCAATCTAGATAAAAAGTATATCAAAGAGTTTATATCTCAATCTCTCGATTTGATATATACTCAAGCAAATAGAAATCTGTGAGTCTCTATCAAATACTAGAGAGATAACTTGGATGGTATCAAGACCAATAACCAAGTGTCAATCAATTTAAATCAACAACCAAAAGGTCGAATATTCTAATTGATTGAACATCGCACAACCTGTGATATTTCAATTATATAACAAAATATAATGCGGAAAAGAAATAACACAGACACCAGAATTTTGTTAACGAGGAAACCGCAATTGCAGAAAAACCCCGGGACCTAACCCAGATTGAACACACACTGTATTAAGCCGCTACAGACACTAGCCTACTCCAAATTAACTTTGGTCTGGACTGTAGTTGAACCCCAACCAATCTCACACTGATCCAAGTTACAGTTATGCTCCTATGTCTATGATCCCAGCAGGATACTACATACTTAATTCCCTTAGCTGATCTCACCCACAACTAAGAGTTGATACGACCCAAAGTCGAGGACTATAATAAACAAATCTGTATCACACAGAAAATTCTACGGTAATACATAAATCCGTCTCCCACGAATATATCTACGAGTTTTGTTCCGTATTTTGATAAATCAAGGTGAACAGGAACCAATCGATAACCCGGACTTATATTCCCGAAGAACAACCTAGTATTATCAATCACCTCACAATAATCTTAATCGACGCAGCGAAAAAAGATATTGCGGAATCACAAACAATGAGACGAAGTGTTAGTGATTACTTTTATATCTTGCCTATCGGAGATATCAATTTCAAGCCAATTATTACAATTGTACTCGTATGATAGAAACAGCAAGATCAGATCACACAACTACGAGAAAGTAGTATCGGTCTGGCTTCACAATCCCAATGAAGTCTTTAAGTCGTTAACCTGGTTTAGAAGAAGAAACCAAAGGTTAAAGGAGAATCGACTCTAGCTTAGCACAAATAGTATCACACAGAAGGTGTGGGGATTAGGTTTCCCAGTTGCTAGAGTTCTCCCTTATATAGTCTTTCAAATCAGGGGTTGGAATCAATGTTAGCTTTGTAGCTAAGCATTTAATATTCACCGTGATGAAAACCTGATTAGATTCAAGCTAATATCTTTCAACCGTTAGATCGAAAACTAGCTTGTTACACACAAATGAAATGCACATTTCTAGGCTTGTGTAACCGTACCCAAACTTGTACATTTGTTGGTTCAACAATAGTCAACCAAATGGTTAGCCATATGATCACTTTCATATCAACCATATTCTTCTTCACCATAACTAGTTCAAGTGACTCAAATGAACTAGTTAGAGAGTTGTTCAATTGCAAGGAAATCTTACGTAACTACACAAGACGCAATCAAAGCAAAAACGATTTGATTCACTCGAATCGGTTCATGAACTATATAGCCACGGTTTGCAATTGCATTCCTTAGTTTATATAAGAATAAGTTCACAAACATCGTTTTTAGATATAACCTACTCAAGTTCGCGGACTTAAGTTCCCGGACGGAGTTCACAAACTCCAGCAGAATTTCTCGGGTCGAGAACTTCCTCCAGTTCGTGGACTGGGTTCGCGGACTTAGCTCACGCCACTATTCCGGTTCTCTTGATCAACAAAGTTCGCAAACTTCGGTTCAAGTAATAAGTACTTATACATATATGTGTTTCCACAATAATGCTTATATCCTCCAATGGTTATATAATCTAAACTCTCATTTGAATCATTGAAACATTCTTAGAGGACGTTGATATTCTATAGTTTCCATTCACAAACTATTTTTCGTCAAAGTAAGCAATTTTCAAAGTGATTGAAACTTGTCATGACTTTCGTCACTAGGTAAAGATGAACTTGACTAAAGATAAAGCATACCAACAAATATTTCGAGAAATAGATAGGAGAGATAAACTCGGATCGAAATAGCAAATGTGTAAAATCTAAGTCTATATAGCAAAATGAATTTTGTCTCAAGGTAGGAGATAAATAGACTTTTGAGTGATAGATAAGTTCAAGTTTCCACATACCTTTTAGTCGATGAAGATCCACCGGTTCCTTGAGTAGTCATTCGTCTTGTATGATGATTGCCATGGAGTTCTTGAGCTCAACTACACTTTCTATCCTAGTCCGAGACCTTAGCTATAATAGACTAGAAATCAAGACTTATAGTTTTGATCACTAACATTGACAAACATGCTTGAAATAGCAACGCATGCGAGTTCGACAGAGCAATGCTCTAACAATCTCCCCCTTTGTCAATTTTAGTGACAAAACTATCAATACATACGGAATACAAAAAATATATAAATAAACTTTTGTAGCTCCTGTTCCACATGTCTAATCTTCAACATTACTTGAAATCTTCGTCACTTCCAAGTACTCCAATGATCCCAAAGGTTGTAAGTTCAGCATCATCGTTGTTGAAAATCCGTATCTATAATAACGAGAAAACAAGAGTTCTCAATCATTGTTATACAATGTCATAGTATCATTACACAGTGTCAAAGTTCAATTGTATCACAACTTCAACAACAATACTATGGTGATATGTATCACTCCCCCTTAGTCAATACTCCATCTCACATGGAAACCACTCCCCCTTACATAATGATCCGAAAACCATATGTATTTGTAGTGTGAACTACATATTAATTCCCCCCCTTTTTGTCAATAAAATTGGAAAAGGTACAAGAACGGGATCCTAATGAAATTTCCGAAAGAGACATTTCATGACCAAAAGAAAGAAACACATATCATCTTATTTAGATGCAATCATAAAGCCGAAGCTAAATGCATTCATCAAGGAGTCTATAAAGATACAAGATAACCCCTCTAATATTCCATAGCCGCACTCCCCACAAAGATTTTGCAATTAAGTACAAGTTTAATTAAGAACTCTCCCCAATAAAATGTCATTCCCAAAAGAACAACAAGAGCGACCTTAATTTCGAAAGAAATGAGGATTTATTTAGACATAACAAATTACATACGAGTATGAATTTGAATCCAAAATACTCAATTAAATTAACCACAAGAGAATCCATGATTAATTTAATAGAAAATGCTCAACATAAGTGAACTTATGGAGACTTAGAAATATACAATTAGATTTATCACAAGAGAACCAATAATTAATCTAATCGAAATACACCACCAAACTAATCAGAAAAGTAATGAATTTAATTGGTCATGCTCGACATAAGAAAACTTACGGAGCAACAACTAAATAACCAAACAAAATGATTAAATTTAGTTGAAAATGCTCGACATAAAGTATCTCGCGAAACAACAACAAAGCTAATCATAAAAATAATCAACTTGTCCGTTTAGTGCTCAACATTAGACACTTTATGGATCCTTACAGTAATACATAAAAAATGGATCAGGGAAGATCAATACTGCGGAATACACAAGGATTCATTCTATTTTCCATCACTATTCGCATAACGACATTCAATAGACATAATCCTCGCAAACAAAAGATTTTAACCTATCTTCCATCAATAATTGACATCATAGGCTTAACTTTTGTATTTGTCAAAAGTCTATTCATTCTTTTATCAATACATGCATATCGACATATGAAAGACTTTACTTTTGACAAGGTATAGGACAATCATAGTTCACGGACGCAAACACACATATCCCATAACAATATTGCAATATATAAAACCATAAAAATTAATACTGCAAAAATCATCTTCCAAAAAAATTTAGAATTTAAACCAATAAATCTAAAAACATGAAGATGAAAACGTTGGACATAGCTATGTGTAATCACAATAATGGCTATTCCAAACTCTAGTTATTCTTCTAACAAAAATAAGAAAATAGAAGATTTACTAGGCAAGATAAACAAGCTAAAAACAAAGGCAGATTCCAATGCCATGGCCGAACACGAACTATGGTCAAATAGACGATTCAGGATCCTCACGAGTCTTTGCGTCTTTGAGCTTGTGATTAGCAGCATCCATTGTATCTTCAGAGAAGAGATTCTCTTTGTAAAGATCATTGATGTGAGATTTTATGAGACCAAGGTCAGCTGAAACCTTTTTCAACTTAGTTTTCAACACATCAAGACTTTTCAGAGTATCAACAAGCTGCAGTTTTGCTTCCTCAAAATACTTAAGAAAGTCATGGACCACTTCAGCAGAAACCATATCTTCCTTCTCAACATCCTCATGAGTATATGCATAGTAACATAAGGCATTAGGATGATCATCTTCTACTAGGGTTCTTTTCTTCCTCCCTTTAGACTCGAAACCAATACCTTTATCAAGAAAGACTTTTGCAAAACCACAAGCTCGTGAAGAGGACGGCATTCTTGATAAACCAAAATAACCTAGAGTACGTGAGCATGACTCAGAGGTTTGGTATTTATATGGCTTCTTAGGGAAGAAAAACTTTAGGGTTTACAAACTGTTGACTCGTGATGGTAACCCGTGTACACATACGAATACAACATGGCCCATAAAGAATAAAACAACAACAACAACAACAACAGAAAAAAAAACTTTTGCTACAAGAAAATTGATAAGTGGCTCAATAAATTTCAGTAATTTAGAGCACAAGTGTAGGAGCCCACAAAGTTGCAATAAGAATTGCATAAAAAGAGAGAAACGATACTAGACACCACAAATACTACTTAGGCATTATTGTCTGCAGACACTAGTTTAGATATAAACGATAAGAGGATAACTCAACTAAGCAGAACACCAAAATGCCACAGTATACCTGATTTTTTCACATCTTGCTCAACAGGATTTTTATGAGAAAGTTCTTAACCCTTGAATTAGCACAAGTATGAGCTCTGAGCTCATTAAAAGAATTGTGTTTATGATCGAGTCTCTTTTTCCTTCTGAATCTAGAGAGATCCCTTTTTATGTGAGAAATTATCATAAAACTTACTGTCACCAAAATACGAGACATAGTTAGAGTTCTTATCAGAAGAATTTTGACTTGAGGAGGATGACAACCTGTCGACAATTTCTTTATCTCCATCAGGTTATTTCTCATATCATAAAATTTTCTTCTTTCTCCTGGAATTTCGTTCACATCAAGGGTTATGTTGTTTCCAGAAGAAACGACTTGATATTTCCTTAGGAGATTCTTGTTAAGACTTCTATTCTGCTTCAGGACATTTGAGGAACTCATTGAACCGACCTTCCTGGTAACATACACAGGGTAAGTACGAAAACCAACTGGTTTAGACATACGAATGTCAGTTACACCTTTTAGAATTAATTCTAAGGTGTGTTGAAGTTGAACCAAGGAGGTTTTATTCAACCTAGAGTTTCTCTTTATTTTAGTAGAGACTTTTCCATCGCAAAAGAGGCATACTTTATGATCACAAGAGTGATTAGACAAAGTAGTCTTAACAACCTCGTTAGGATATTTCTTCCTTCCATGTGATGTGGAACATCCTTGATCAATGGGAAATTCAAACACATTCTTTTTGACAGGAAGGGATTCCGATTTTACTTCTGGATCTGGAACGTTTTCAGGCGTAGCAGAAATACTTGGTATATTAGACTGCTTAGAGCATCCTTGAATAGAGAGTTTACTCAAGCAATGTTCTATTTCCAAAGCATCCTTTTTGAGGCTTGCCTCAAGAACCATACGTGAAGAGTAATCTTCAGTATTTTCTTTGAAATTGCAGTCCCTTATTACACCAAGCAGAACATCGACATGGTTTTTTAACCGATTAAATCTATCATCTTGGATTCTAGCAAGATTTAGAATCAATACACTCTCTTCAGCTGTTTCCCGTTCATTTAGAGAGATAGACTCTTTTGAAGGGTAATCGGATATACTCATGTCGGAGCCTATCTGTCTTGTTTGAACACAAGGTTCGCCTATATTCGAGATTGAAGAATCTTTCTCTTTAATAGAATTAGACAAGACAGGGCCCTTATTTCTGGTGACGCGTTTATCAGAGATAGTACTCTTTTCCATAGAGTCAGATCGCTACAAACACAGACTTAAGGTCTTAAACGTGTTTGCCTGCTCTAATACCAATTGAAAAAGCGGGGGTACAACAACCACACCCAATATTTCGCTTAGCAATCTATATGGACAAACTCCAATATACTTTCTAGAGAATCAACTAGACAGTCAGACTCAATCTAGATAAAAAGTATATCAAAGAGTTTATATCTCAATCTCTCAATTTGATATATACTTAATCAAATAGAAATATGCGAGTCTTTATCAAATACTAGAGACATAACTTGGATGGTATCAAAAAGCAATATCCAAGTGTCAATCAATTTAAATCAACAACCAAAAGGTCGGATATTCTAATTGATTGAACAACGCACAACCTGTGATATTTCAATTATATAACAAAATATAATGCGGAAAAGAAATAACACAGACACCAGAATTTTGTTAATGAAATGCAGAAAAATCTCGGGACCTAATCCAGATTGAACACACACTGTATTAAGCCGCTACAGACACTAGCCTACTCCAAATTAACTTCGGTCTGGACTGTAGTTGAACCCCAACCAATCTCACATTGATCCAAGGTACAGTTATGCTCCTACGTCTCTGATCCTAGCAGGATACTACGTACTTGATTCCCTTAGATGATCTCACCCATAACTAAGAGTTGCTACGACCCAAAGTCGAAGACTTTAATAAACAAATCAGTTTCACACAGAAAAGTCTACGGTAATACATAAATCCGTCTCCCACGAATATACCTACGAGTTTTGTTCCATCTTTTGATAAATCAAGGTGAACAAGAACCAATCGATAACCCAAACTTATATTCCCGAAGAACAACCCAGTATTATCAATCACCTCACAATAATCTTAATCGACGCAGCAAAAAAAGATATTGCGGAATCACAAACGATGAGACGAAGTGTTTGTGATTACTTTCATATCTTTCCTATCGGAGATATCAATCTCAAGCCAATTATTACAATTGTACTCGTACGATAGAAACAACAAGATCAGATCACACAACTACGAGAAAGTAGTATCGGTCTGGCTTCACAATCCCTTTGAAGTCTTTAAGTCGTTAACCTGGTTTAGAAGAAGAAACCAAAGGTTAAAGGAGAATCCACTCTATCTTAGCACAAAGTTTAAAGCATTCAATATTCACCGTTAGATGAAAACCTGATTAGATTCAAGCTAATATCTTTCAACCGTTAGATCGAAAACTAGCTTGTTACACACAAATGAAATGCACGTTTTTAGGCTTGTGTAACCGTACCCAAACTTGTACATTTGTTGGTTCAACAATAGTCAACCAAATGGTTAGCCATATGATCACTTTCATATCAACCATATTCTTCTTCACCATAACTAGTTCAAGTGACTCAAATGAACTAGTTAGAGAGTTGTTCAATTGCAAGGAAATCTTATGTAACTACACAATCGAAGCAAAAACGATTTGATTCACTCGAATCGGTTCATGAACTATATATCCATGGTTTGCAATTGCATTCCTTAGTTTATATAAGAATAAGTTCACAAACATCGTTTTTAGATATAACCTACTCAAGTTCGCGGACTTAAGTTCCCGGACGGAGTTCACAAACTCCAGCAGAATTTCTCGGGTCGAGAACTTCCGCCAGTTCGCGGACTGGGTTTGCGGACTGAGTTCGCGGACTTAGCTCACGCCACTATTCCGGTTCTCTTGATCAACAAAGTTCGCAAACTTAGGTTCAAGGAATAAGGACTTATACATATATGTGTTTCCACAATAATGCTTATATCCTCCAATGGTTATATAATCTAAACTCTTATTTCAATCATTGAAACATTCTTAGAGGACGTTGATATTCTATAGTTGTTATTCACAAACTATTTTTCGTCAAAGTAAGCAATTTTCAAAGTGATTGAAACTTGTCATGACTTTCGTCACTAGGTAAAGATGAACTTGGCTAAAGCGAAAGCTTACCAACACATATTTCGATAAATAGATAGGCGAGATAAACTCGTCTCGAAATAGCAAATGTGTATAATCTAAGTCTATATATCAAAACGATTTTTGTCTCAAGATAGGATATAAATAGACTTTTGAGTGATAGATAAGTTCAAGTCTCCACATACCTTTTAGTCGATGAAGATCCACCGGTTCCTTGAGTAGTCCTTCGTCTTGTATGATGATTGCCATGGAGTTCTTGAGATCAACTACACTTTCTATCCTAGTCCGAGACCTTAGCTATATTAGACTAGAAATCAAGACTTATAGTTTTGATCACTAAAATTGACAAACATGCTTGAGATAGCGACGCATGCGAGTTCGACCGAGCAATGCTCTAACAGTATTCCAAACAGTAAAGGAACAACAAATCTGTTTGGTATCAACTCTCTTCAACCAAGTGATATGAGTTGGACAAAGGCTCTTCTGTTTATCTTAACATAAACTCCTTTGCCAGGTTCCAAGATCTATCTTATATTCAATTACCAAAAGGTAATCGTTAAGATTTTGCAATCAATACCTTTAATCCCAAGGAAACGTATTGATGCCTATCTACACAACTATTCTATCAAAATACCACAAGGATAAATCGATTATAGTTGGATCCTCTTTTACCGAAACAAGTATTGTGCACACCAAAGATTTATATAACCAAGTTATAAATCTTCTATCTTTTTTTTGTCTTAAAATCTTCTTAGATCTTCAATAAACACCTGCACACAACTACTTGAATCTCTTGTGATCAATCACACACAGAACGGAGTCTGTTAACAATGGATTATCACAAGATCGTCTTTAGCACTAACAACAGTCTAAAGATCCCTGTCGAAACCTTGAACTAGTTTGAGTGAATCTTATATCAGAAGAGAAGATTCTCAAGCATAAACAAACTAGGTGCAATCAAAGTTCAACCACCGTTAGTCAATCAAATCAATATGAAAACAAAAGATAAACCGCAATTATCTAGTTTCCCACCAACAGTACGCGCTAGAGCTTCTCAATCCCAAAAAAGACTTTAAACTGAGCGGCCGTAAGAGATTTCGCCTAATTAGGTTACTCTCCTCTCCGAATAGGCGGCTTCACCAGTAACAATACAACAGAGGAAGTTTACTGTCATGAAGGATTAGTTTGCTAGAAAGGCAAACTTCAAGTATTTATAGATAAGGAACTTTGGACACCAAGGAATTTCCAAAATCGAAAATATTCTCAATATATTCTATAATAATTTCCATATTCGGTTTTCATAATTCCTGAGAATGCTCTGTCCAAAATAATTATCGAAAATCTCCTTGGAAAATCTTTAACTAGCAAATGCACATTACTAATTCTTATTTTCCATATATAATTAAAAACCTTAATTAAAAGATTCTTAACTTATTTAATTTCGATCCTGGGATTTACTTTCTTCTTAGCCGTTAAGAAATATCTTTGAACAATAAAAAATATACGCATCACTGCATGTGTTCAAAGTGTGTCGACATCCTTTCTTTGTAAGTCCTCTTTCATACTTACTCACTTGAAACTGATTTACCACACTTCCAAACAAGTTTAGAATTGGTTCATCTGACTTTCAAGAGCTATGCGATTGATCAATAACTTCTCAATCACAAATCATGGGTTTAACGGTTCTACCAAAAAAAATTTTGGTTCTACCTCCATGTGTGTACTGTGCATAGTCACACTAGCTTCCCAAAATTCGGTTGACTAGGTACTAGGATCGTTTCCCCACATATATATAGTATGTAACTTATATGTGTTGCACATGTCCATAGGATCGGTTCCCCTTTGCCTAAAAACGTGTTGCACATGTTCATGGGATCGGTTCCCCTTTATGATATAAACCTTGTTGCACCCCATACAAGGATCGATCCCACTTTGTGACGTGTTGCACGTCTTACTAGGATCGGTTCCCCTTTACCCAGTGTTAGTCCTTACAAACTACACAAACTCGATCATACCAATAGGTGATTACTTAAGATCGGTTTCACTAATAAAAGTCATACCAACACAAAAGTCAGGCTTCATGTGAATAGTTTTACCAAGAACACAAACAAGTCATGAGCGGTTATGAAAAAGCGTGGGTCTAACAATACCACCCAATATTTCTCTTAGCAATCTGTATGAAATAACTCCGAAATACTTTCTAGAGAATCAACTAGACAGTCAGACTCAGTCTAGGTAAAAGTATCTCAAGGAGTTAATATCTCTCTTTTGTTTCGATTTACTCAAGCTAATATAAATCGGCGAGTCTTTAATCAAACACAAGGAATGACTCAGATGGTACCAAAGACCAATATCCGAGGATCAATCAATGACAATCAACAACCAAAGGTTGTATTACTCTAATTGATGATCTAACGCACAACCTGTATTATTTCAATTATAAAGATAAAACAATATAATGCGGAAATTGAAATAACACAGGTTCATGAAGATAGGAGTTAATATCAACAAACCGTCTTGGCTGGTGATGTCGAACCAGGGCTTTTTGAATTTCCAAAGATCTTAAAAACGCAAGCCTTAATATCACGAATCACCTTTCTTACTTCCTTCAACTCATCAAGAACATCGGAAAACTTCTGAGAGTTAGAAGGGACAGCCCTTGGATTTCTTGTATTCCTCATTTTTCTTTTCAAGGACGGAGTTACTGGAGATATCTCTTTTTTCCTTGATTGATGGCTTAACAATCATGTTGACATCCTTTCCATCCAAATACATGATGCTTTAGGGAACAATTATAAACAATTGATTTTTGTGAGTGGAATTCACAATCTCAACAAGTAGTCTTAAGATATAAAGGATATCAGAGAGGAAAAAGGAATGTAGGGTTCGCAACCTTTAAACAGGTTCGTGGACGTCCAACTCTAAACCCTATAAAGAGTAGAATTGTCGAAAATAACCCTTCCTTTTATTTGATAGACAGAAAAGAACAATCCTAAAAAAATCTTTTCCCAAAGACTGTGCGTTCACAACCTTGTATCTTTTGATCAGGCACATGAGACAAGATTTCCCAAACAACACAATTAATTTGTGTTGTGGTGAACAACAATTTGTCCACCATTTTCCTCTTGAGAGGAATCCTCTGACCTCTGTCTATCAAAACGATTTGACCATGCTTTCTTCTCTAATGGTCTTGTTTTGTCTTTGGAAACTAACTTCTTAGACGAAGATAAAATCCTACATACCTCAGCGGTCTTCTGAGCAAGTTTAAGCTTCATTGCTAATTGATTTGGTCTTCGTTGAAGTTTGTTGCCGTGCCTCACTTGATGTTTGTACTTGTAACACCTTGATAGTTCATGACCCTTCTGAGAACAAAACGAGCACGTCAATCTTGAATAATATTCAGGAATCTGTGGTGTGAGAGAAGCTAGACACAAGGTACATCCTGAAACATTACAAACAGAGTTTCCAAAACATGGGTCAATTTATTCTTCCAGCTTGATTGGGTTCTTCGTCCAGCTTGATTGGGTTCTCTTCTTTACCGAAACCATCAAGGTTGATATATATATTGCTACAATTATCAAAATCAATGTTTTCATATAGAAGACCGACACTTGATTTCCTATCTTCATCAGAATCATAGATTTCAGACATCTCATCAAGTGTTACAGCAAGACCTTTGTTCCCAGTGTATTATCTACGATTTGGGCACTCATTTGCAAAATGACCAAAACCTTTACACTTAAAGCATTGTGGCATATCCTCGTCATCAGCCTCGTCAGCATCCATGTTTTTAGGAGGAACACGATTGTGAGGTTTATCTGATGACCTAGGTTTGTCTCTTGAAAACCGTTTACTTCTCTTCAATAGAAGATCCCTAAACTGTCTTGTGATCAAGGAGACTGATTTGTCAAGATCTTCATCTGAAAAATCACCCTCAGACTGATCATCCTCAGAGACATAAACACTTTTACTCTTACCAAGTAATTTAGTGTTCTTTTGTGCTTTAAAGGCAACATCCTTTTCAATTTTGGATGTATGCTCATGATCAAACATCTTTAGCATTCCAACCAATGTATTTCTGGAAAGATTATCAAGGTTATTTCCCTTAACGATGACATGCTTCTTAGACTCGTATTTAGATGGCAGCGATCTGAGAATTTTCATCACAATGTCCTTTTCAGGAATAGTCTTACCCAATGCAAAAGATGCATTAACAATTTCAGACACTTTGTGATTAAACTCATCAAATGTATCTTCATCTACCATACGAAGGTTCTCCCAATCGGCTTAGCTTCCTTTTCATTGGAGTTACCTTCAAATACGGTTTCTAAGATATCCCAAGCATCTTTAGACCTAGTGCAATTAGACACATGGTGTTGAAGATTTGTGGCAATGGCATGTATGATGGCATTCAAACCGTCGGAATTTTGCTTTGCAGCAAGTATCTCGTCAGGACTGTATTCACCAATATTCTTGGGAACGTTTACATCTCCAACTGCCACAACGGGAGTATCATAGCCATTAACAACATATACCCATGATTGAAAATCACGTGCTTGAAGAAAAGCTCGCATAGCAATTATCCACCATAAGTAATTAGAGCCATCGAAGACTGGTGGTACGTTAATAGAGATAGCACCTCTGTCCATAGAGTCAGATCGCTACAAACACATACTTGTAAGGTCTTAAACGTGTTTTCCTGCTCTGATACCAATTGAAAAGGCGGGGGGTCTAACAACACCACCCAATATTTCGCATAGAAATCTGTATGGACTAACTCCGAAATACTTTCTAGAGAATCAACTAGACAGTCAGACTCAATCTAGGTAAAAGTATCTCAAGGAGTTAATATCTCTGTGTTTCGATTTACTCAAGCTAATAGAAATCAACGAGTCTTTAATCAAACACAAGGAATAACTCAGATGGTACCAAAGACCAATATCCGAGGATCAATCAATGACAATCAACAACCAAAGGATGGATTACTCTAATTGATGATCTAACGCACAACCTGTATTATTTCAATTATAAAGATAAAATAATATAATGAGGAACTTGAAATAACACAGACACCAGAAATTTTGTTAACAAGGAAACCGCAAATGCAGAAAAACCCCGGGACCTAGTCCAGATTGAACACACATTGTATTAAGCCGCTACAGACACTAGCCTACTCCAAGCTAACTTCGGACTGGACTGTAGTTGAACCCAAATCAGTCTCCCACTGATCCAAGGTACAGTTGTACTCCCTACGCCTATGATCCCAGCAAGATACTGCGCACTTGATTCCCTTAGCTGATCTCACCCACAACTAAGAGTTGCTACGACCCAAAGTCGAAGACTTGATGATAAACAAATCTGTCTCACACAGACAAGTCTATCGAAGAATTAATCTGTCTCCCACAGATAAACCCTAAAAGATTTTGTTCCGTCTTTTGATAGTAATCAAGGTGAACAGGAACCAATTGATAATCCGGTCTTACGTTCCCGAAGAACAACCTATAGTTATCAATCACCTCACAACAATCTTAATCGTATGGTAGCGAAACAAGATGTTGTGGAATCACAAACAATGAGACGAAGATGTTTGTGATTACTTTTTATATCTTGCCTATCGGAGATATCAATCTCAAGCCAATCAATATGATTGCACTCGTACGATAGAAGATGCAAGATCAGATCACACAACTACGATAAAGTAGTATCGGTCCGGATTCACAATCCCAATGAAGTCTTTAAGTCGTTAACCTGGTTTTAGAAGAAGAAAACCAAAGTTTAAAGGAGAACCGACTCTAGCACGCAAACTAGTATCACACGTAAGGTGTGGGGATTAGTTTTGCATTGATGCTAGATGTCCCCTTATATAGTCTTTCAAATCAGGGTTTTTCATTAAGTTACCTTGGTAACAAAGCAATCAATATCCACCGTTAGATGAAAACCTGATTTAGATTCAAGCTAATATTTCTCAACCGTTAGATCAAAAACTTAGCTTGTTACACACAATTGAAATGTACGCTTCTAGGTTTGTTAACCGTACCCAAATGTATGCACTTGTTGGTTCAACAATAGTTAACCAAAAGGTTAGCCATATGAGCATTTCATATCAACCATGTTCTTCTTCACCATAACTAGTTCACATGACTCAAATGAACTAGTTAGAGAGTTGTTCAATTGCAAAGAAATCTTATGTAACTACACAAGACAAAATTGAAGCAAAGAAGATTTGATTCACTCGAATCGGTTCATGAACTTTTATAGACACGGTTTGCAAACTGCATTCCTTAGTTTTTTTAAGTTTAAGTTTAAGTTTAGAAATCATCTTCAGATATATAACCTTCTTAAGTTCGCAGACTAAGTTCACGGACTTAAGTTACCGGGCAGAGTTTACATACTCCAGCAGAAATTCTCGGGATGAGAACTTCGCCGGTTCGCGGACTGGGTTCACGGACTTAGCTTCACACACTAGTTTGTCAAGTCCAGCAGAAATTCTCGGGTTTGAGAACTTCGGCAGTTCGCGGACTTGGCTCACGCCATTCTTCCGGTTCTCTTGATCAACAAAGTTCACAAACTTTGGTTCAAGGAATAAGACTTATATATAAATGTGTTTCCACAACAATGCTTATGTCCACCATTGGTTATGTAATCTAAACTCTCATTCCAATCATTGAAACATTCTTCGTCAAAGCAATTTTCAAAGTGATTGAAACATATCATGACTTTCGTCACTAGGTAAAGATAAACTTGGTTTAAGCGAAAAGCTTACCAACACATATTTCAAGATACAGATAGGCGAGGTATACTCGGATCAAAATATCAGTTGTGTATAATCAAAGTCTATATATAGCATACGACTTTTTGTCTCAAGAAGTAGGAGATAGAATAAATATACTTTTGAGTGATAGATAAGTTCAAGTCTTCACATACCTTTTTGTCGAGAAGTTCCACCGGTTCCTTGAGTAGTTCTTCTTCTTGTATGATGAATCGCCATGAAGTCCTTGAGCTCAACTACACTTTCTATCCTAGTCCGAGACTTAGCTATAGTAGACTAGAAATCAAGACTTATAATTTTGATCACTAACATTGACAAACATGCTTGAGATATCAACGCATGCGAGTTCGACCGAGCAATGCTCTAACAGGTTATAGTAATCACACATATTGGTCGGTCATAAGATATGCAATGAAGAACAACCCCAATAACGCCTGGCGATTTCCTTTTCGGTTCACAAACAAAGTTCATGAACTTACTTCCTTAAGACACATGTAACAACATTGTTTCCTAGGATGAAATCCTCACCTCATACCCATACATAATCACAACAGCATTCATACGATTATGTTGATGTCTTATCTACAAAGATTAATGGTTAAGCAATAAACCTCTTATTGAATTCCTTAATACTATTTCTATCTAGAGTGTTCATGCTTCCAGTTTTGTTTTCAATATGCACGACTTGAAAGATACGTTAGGAAATGAAACAGTTCAAGTCAAATATCACTAACCTCAAGTGGAAGGATGATGTTGTGGTTGTAGCTCCGTACTTCTTCACTTCTTCAAGTCTTCGCAATACTTGTAATGTCTCATATCCTAATACTTTCAAGCTAACCTATACGAAGTTGACTCTAGTACATTTAATCAAGCGACTCTTAAATGAGTTTTGGTTCACTAAAATATGATAACCAAACTTGACATACCAACGCTTGGTGGATTCAACCGAGCTATGCTCTAACACTTACATACATACATGCATACATATATACAAACATACGCGTATTTGTGTGATAATATTAGCATCAGAATCTTGTACTTCGATATTTCGAGGGTATCTCAGTAAACTACTTCTATACTTCTTTACATCGAGGGTACCTCAGCAAATTACTTCGAGGGTATCTCAACAAATTACTTCGATACTTTCTATACTTCAAGGGTACCTCAGTAAATACTTCGAAGGTATCTCAGCAAACCTATTTGATACTTCGATGATATTTCAGCGAAATAACCAAAACAGGATCAGGATTTTTTCTTAAGGATCGTTCTTCGAACAACCCTCAAGAAAAGGGGCAAACTGTAGATACCAAAAATCTATTGTGCCACGTGGCACAATATTAAATGTGGAGCAACTTATTATGTTACAACAACGCACACTACAACTCTCCTTAGGATGCTTAGTTATGAATCTATCTCCCTCAACGTGTGGCGCACTATTAAAGGAGGGAGTAGCAAAGTACGCTACAATGGAGTACACCAAATCACTACCAAGATTGCTTAGTTATTAAGCAATAGGTTGTAGTATAGGCATGTGGCCGTGTCTGTCTATCATAGGTAGCTGAGCAGTCTGCACAGCTTTTAGTACGAAAGCGCAGTCTGCACAGCTTTTAGTACGAAAGCGCAGTCTGCACAGCTTTTAGTACGAAGGCGCAGTCTTCAACCATGTAGGCTCAGATTACGTAGCATCCTCTGACTGGCGAAGGTACGCGTTCAACGAAGGTACAACTTGTACGGAGATCTCACAGTTCAGATGGCACGTGGAGGAAGCTAAGGTGTAATTGTCTGATTGGAGACGGGAAGCGGCCAATGAAGGTACAACTTGTACATATGATTCACAGTTCACGATGGCATGTGGGGGAAGCTAAGGTGGCATCGTCTGATTGGAGATGATGGGAGGCCAACGAAGGTACAACTTGTACGGATGATTCATAGTTCACGATGGCACGTGGGGGAAGCTAAGGTGGCATCGTCTGATTGGAGATGATGGGCGGCCAACGAAGCTACTAGATTGACCAAGGACCATCAGATCTCGATGGAACATAAGACACCAAAGATATCCTGGACACAAATGGATCTATAAATAGTCATCATTATCTTCTCTTAAAGGGGGGATCTTTTGGGTGGGCTAGGATGAGAGAAAAGACTCACTTTCTCTCTCTATTCTATCTCTTACTTTCTAGGGATTCATACTTTCTTTAATGGAGTTCTTCCACCCAAATGTAACAAGATCTATAATAAACTTATCATCTTTACCCGTGGACGTAGGTTAAGATTAACTGAACCACGTAATCTCTTGTGTGTTGATAACTTAGATGCACTTACATTATATTCTCTTTTAGAGATTTACTTACTTAATTATCTTTATTCTCTGAGTTATCTATGTATTCTGAGCTATCTCTGTTTTCTGAGTTATCTGTTCATCTGAGATATCTCTTTATTTAGCTTATTTGCTTACTCGCCTCTGTATTACAGAGATACCTTTGTTTACTTAGCATTTGCTCTTGCGAAGTATTTTTACTTACTTAGTATATGATCTTCTGAGTAGATCTTATTTCGAACATACCTTTTACTTACTCAACAATATCAGTTCAACTGAGGTATCCATATTACTTAGTATATGATCCTATGAGCTGCTCATATTACGTAGACTATGGGAAAATTAGTAGTCACACTACCCACCGTCCCAGACGGTCTTCCGGATATCCACTCGTAAGTGGGGTGGCACTTAGGCCAGGCAAACTCACAGTACTTAAACAAGCTCAAATTGATTCGCAAAGTAACTGGCATAGCAGTTACTAACTCTTTCCGCGTAAAAGTTTGCCTACTCTCCAACTTAAAGTTTTCCATTAAGTAAAATACTCGTTTACAAGCCATTCCCGCACAGTCCCTAGAGTTATCTCGGAACTTGCTCTGATACCAACTATGACGGACCGAAAAATTACGCCTGGTGCATGATGATGCTACGATCCGGACCTTAAAGATAGACAAATGCACGTCCATTTGCCCTTGCAAGCATGCTCGTGGAGCATGATGCATCTAACTTAGCTTCCACACCGTTCCAACTTACCCTTATTCTGCGAAGGGTTCAAAGCCATAGAGGCTATGGTCGATGCATCTTGCATGTATCACTGGATTCCGAGTGTTGTCCAGGAATAAGGCATGCTAGGACTTGCACATAGGCCATTGACATCCTAATTCCATTTCCCTTAGGCTCATGCAAGCTCTACTACTTGCATACCGATATGAGTTACTTTCCTGGCCATGTCCAGTGCACTATTGGTACATGCCTACGTCGAACGCCTTGATAAGAAATATGAGCATCCAAGGAATGGAATGCAACTAGCCTCATCAAGTATAACCACAATCATCTCTTTCATCGAGCTACCGATCCAGATGGTATGAGAGGCCAAAGTGCCGCAATCATCTCTAAATTAGATGATATGAGCGACAACGTGCTGGACCAGCAATGCTGCAACTCATTGCGGCTTCCTACGTACCCTTCCCTACTCTAAAGGGATCAACCACATACCGTTGTTCATCCACGAAGGGACAAGCAACTTAAACCAACTCGTTGGCGAACTCGTGGCCAAGCAATATCCGCATAGGTCATTTCGTAAAAAGCATAAGGTATATGCATCATCGAGTCTGTGGCATGGCATAGTAATTACCATGATTAACATGCTCCATTTGTGAGGCTACGCATATATAAATGAGGCTTACGCATCATTTATACTCTTTCGGCTAAGCTATGAAGCTTACTTGGTACATGGTCCGCATATGTACCTTCAACCAACTACCCCTCCCTATATATGTTAACTTGACATTTTTACAACTTTGATTGGGGGAGGAAAAATCATTCACCAACTCCCACTTTTACTATTCATGGTCGTTGCCGTATATTTCCTGAATAACCGGCCAAGATGGTTGTACATTCAGTTCTGGCTCACAGGCCAGTTCCAATGTCCGGTCATGACGGCTGAACATATCTTGATCCAGGTCCACTGAAGGGCCGTGATAGATGTATTTTCGACTTTGGGCCATAGGCCACTCCAATGTCAAGTCGTGATGGCTGTACATTTTAAAGGCCAGCCTTCTCTGGCCTGTTGCACCATTGTGGTGCGATATTGGCCATAGGCCAATGACCTGGATATTGCGCCATTTTGGCGCTACTTTGTTCTAGTCCATACTCCCCACTGGCCTAATGCATCCTTTGATGCGAGATTGACCTTTGTCCAATATATCTTACAACTTATACCCTCTTGGTGCCATATTGGCCTTGACCAATATGCCCATGTAATATGCCATTTCTGGCAGCGTATTGGCCTAGGCCAATCTTCTTTTTCTATGAAACGTAGCTTGAGATGAAGCTTCATCTCAGGCCATGGCGCATCTTTGAGTATGCACAATGCTAAAAACACGGGGTGTTACATTAACGGTGAATCATAAACAATAAATCAAGGAGAAAAAAACTAATTCATTGGATAAAAATCATGTTTGGAATTCCAATTTACTCCTTAACCAAAAGAAAACTAGCTCATGTTCATGGAGATCATCCAAAGAAAAATAAATCTATCACGTTCACAAAACCTAAAACAAAAGTAATAGCAAAGATCCTTAGAGAAAAGATGTCTCGGCTCTTATATAGACTTTCTCTTGTTTTACCAATTTCTAAATACCGGCCATACTCACATCCCAATCCGTCTGGCCCATCATAGTCATAACAGGCCTCAAATAGTTATAAGCCCATTACCTACTTGGCTTGTCAGTCTTGTGGAACTAACAAGCTTAACCATTTTCTCTAACACCATGACTTCAGGCAACACCAATCCAATAACAACACCAACATCCATTCCCTGCACAACTCAGTCCATTACATTCATCTACAGATCCATCTTACTGTTCTGTGGTGTAACACTCCCGCGACAATCACCATGACCTTCTCAGCTTACAAGCCTGCACCCTTCAAAGATAGTGACTTCTAGAAGTAACTTAAAAGATGAAAAGTAACTCCTGGGAGAAGCAAAAAAAACTTTGCTTCTTGCTTCTGAAACAACTTCTCCTCGACTCTCTCGTAATGAAAACTCTCCATTTTTTTCTCATTTGGGTTTCTCTCTCCCATATCTACGGCTAGAATCTATCACCATGAAAATGACAAAGATAATATAAGGTTAATCGATCAAATAATTTCAATGTGTTTTATTTGCATCAGTTCTTCATCCTCTACCTTGTTATAATCAAATAAAGGAAAATTTTTGAACTCTGGATCAAATAGGGAAAGACAAATAGGAACTTTTTTCCTACCCCAATCATTTTATTTTTATACCTAAAACCCACCAATAAGATTCCATATATGTATAGCCTAAAATTAGTTATATAAGTCATTCATTACAAAAATAGCCTTTCATTTAGAATAAAATTTGTTAAATATTTGCTTTTAAGAAAGAAACAACTAACAAAAAAAAAAAACACGTAATCCTAAAAATATTCTTAAATTAACGCCTCCTTTAATGCCTTCTCATTTGTCTTTTTGACTTCTTTCTAAAACAACACACTTAATTAACTCAATTTTTTTTATTTTTTTAGAAACACAAATATAAAAGGCATTTTTTATTTTATTTTTTTATTTTGTAAACGAATGAGTTCACTCTATTAAAGAATTATAATCATTTGATAATAAGTTGGTGGGTAGCCTGGCAACAAGCTGGGCACCAACACTCTTTTGGATAGCTACTCATATTCTATGAAAAAGAGCACCACCTAACTTATAACTAGCGTCATGATTCATGATACAATTCTTTAACCTCTTCAGGAAAATGATAGTTTCTTCCCCCAACTCGCCCAAAGTAGAGAAAGCTAAAAACCCCAAACCATAACCATGTGCATTTGTCTAAATATTTTTTACATTTACGCGAAGTAGCACTAGATATTGCCTGGCCGGGTATGAAAGTACGAACTCCACCACCAGTGAAAGGAGAAAAACCAGTAATATCAAAACAGACATCTCGACCGTTCTCCCAACCGTAAACAAGAATATCCGCAGATCTCAAAGAAGTATCATTAACTCAATTAAATTAAGTTTAACCATAATTAGGGTTTAAATAATAGGTTTAACTCCATAAATTCCTTTTCACTTCTTTTCTTAATCGATTTTGAATGTGAAAATTCTATTTAAAATTCCTTTTCACTTCTTTTTGTTTACCGAGTTTGAATGTGAAAATTTTAATTCTCACAATTAGTGATAATTGCGCTTTACCTAGTTAGAACTAATAGGGTTTTATGAAAACCATAATTATCCAAAATTTCAATTGTCAAATTATGATGATAATCACAAATGTCACCCATTATATTTAGTTATGTTTCGTGAAAATCGCAATTATCAGCAGGTCCTGAAAATTCGATTTTTCACAATTTAGTGATAATCTCACACCCGTTATAATCAGTTATGTTTTGTGAAAATCGCAACTATCAGAGATTCCTGAAAACTCGTTTTTTTACAATTTAGTGATAACATCAATTAAGTCTAAAGAGGGAGCATTATGAAAAAAATAGTATTGCTTCATTAGGTAAGTAGGATTCTTGCAAAATTAAGTCTAAAAAGGTAGTAAGGCCTACATTCCCAAACAATTCTAATTTATTACATTTGATGATAATTACAATTATCGATTTGAATGATAATTACACTTATCGCTTTGAAATGATAACAACAATTTTCACAACTGCAGTTATGACTTTGAATGATAATTGCACTTATCACCGAAAATATAACAACAATTTTCACAATACAATGATGATTTTAATTGTCACATTAAATGGTAATGCAAATTATAGTCAATATTAATCGCAATAAATACCTAAACTATAATGTAACTTATAATCACTGTTTGGAAACATAATTGATCTGATTAGGATATGTATGTGTGGTTTGTCTTGGATTTGTGAGTAAGTGCATGGAATAATGGTCAAACGTTTTTAGTGAATGTGGGTAGTTCGAATGTAGGAAAGGAGAAATGACTTGCTCAGGAATCATCAACAAACTCATACATGTATCACCAACAGGATGCATATCAGGTGCTTGTAAAAATACTTGAACCACCTGTTTTCTCTACCGGAACAAACGATCATCATTGATAGCAATTATTTTAACTTTTAATATTATTTTGTTTCCAAACTTGCTTATTAGTTTTTTTAACTTTTAAGTCACCCAATTGTGAAACTAGCTTATTCGTAATATTACTTCTCAGAAGCAATTTTGAGAAGTATAGAAGCAACCAAACATGTTATTACTCTAATAGTAAGGCAAATATCATATTTTTCCATATATGCACCCACTATGGGTATGCCAAAGTTCCAAACTTATATGTCTATATGTCAATTATAACATATAGGCATACACGACAGACTTTCAAGCGAGCGATAGAGTGTTCATCGCTCGTTGGTCATTCCAGCACCAGCGATAATCCTTTATAGAGTGTCGCTTGCTATTCTGATCATCGCTCATCAGTTCCTCATCCAACGACTATTATTCCCCCTATAAATACCCATTTCAACTCACACCATCTCAACTTCAAATTCATTTCACTATGACTACTGCTCGCATAACCTAAGTGGATTTCACTCGAAAAGAAGATATTTCTCTAATTCGATGTTGGATTTCAGTTGAAAATGATAGAGATTTCAATTTAGAGACTTTTAATTTATGGGACACTGTGTTTCAGAGGTTTATGATGTTAAGTCACGTAAATTCAAGCAGAACAAATGAGTGTCTTCAAAATTGTTATTGTTTTATCAAAAACGATGTGAGAAAGTATCAAGAAATTATGTGGACGATAAAAGGGGATAATCCTGGGTTGTCAACTGAAGAACTAAAAATTAGAGCTCATACCAAATTTGCTGAAGACAACAGAAGTTGGTTTAGTCACAACAAATGTTATGAACTCTACAAGGTTCACGTGCAGGGATTGAATTTTTTAAATATTGTGTTATGCAAGTAAGGTTAATTTTTAATGAAATGTAAAACTAGTTTATATTTGAATATGAATATAAAAGATAATTTTCATTAATTAAAATAAAAAGATTACATTTGAAATAGTTAAACTAAATTACGTTCATAAACTACTAATTTCCTTCCTGACCAAAGACCCAATTGCCCGTGTTTTCTGGATCAAGAGTGTTGTTCAACATATCAGTTTGCGAGCCGGTTTGAGACTCACTTGGTGCTTGAGTCTCATCAAAATCACCATAACCTTGATAATTAATGGATCCACGGCGCAGGGAAACATGATACAAATCTTGAAATGCGTGTTGTTGATATGCTGTGGAGTTTACTGAAATGGTTGAAATGCTGATTAGCTTGAGGCGATTGGGGTATACAGAGTCGATTGCCTAATTGCTTCCATGTTCACACCACCACCAGGAGTCATTATGTCAGTTGGCATTTGCCTAAAAAGAAGTGCATGAGTTGTATCCATACCAACGTTTTCATCACCTTCACGTACTACTTAAGTGTCTAACACTTGGTTTGGAGTAGAACTTTCTGGTATCTCTTGCATAAAACAACGTATCAAACTTCTTTCACTTCCACGACTTCGCTGGCTTGATCGACTGGGACTCATGCCTCTACCATTGGGACTCAAATGAGTCATTCTTCTACCACTGGGACTCATTCTTCTAACACTGGGACTCATTCCTCTACTACTAGCTGAACCATCATGACCGGAAAATCCTTGACTCATGTAAAATATCATGCTTTCCCTCAGTTTTTGCAACTCATTCAAGTGGAATCTCTGAAATCCATGTAATATAGCATGATAATCGTTCAACTGGGTCTGATACTTCTCTGGTGTAGCATTTACCCCCTAGTATGGATAAGTACGATCAAGTGCACTGGAAGCAATTGGATAAGTAACAATCTCTCCAGATGTGGTGGATATAGTTTGTACATCCCAAGAAAATGGTGGCAAAATTGACGATGAAACCGCTTGAGAAGGATATGTAAATGCGTCGCCCGTCTCTACTAGAGGTTGGGAAGGAAGAAATTCATCGCCAAGTGGCATCCTACCTAAAGCTGGGAAATCCATCCGACCCAAACTTTGAGGTTGCATAGCAATATTGGGATTGAAAATAGTGTTAAACCAAAATAGGTAGTCATTTTTGTCCATTGGCTCCCGGATCAATTCATCAACTTCTTTCCAATGATGACCTTCCCTTATCTTCAAGTAGTCGTCTTCAGAAACCCCTGAACTTGGATATGGGATGACGACTATCACTATTCTTCTCCGCAACTGAAGAAGTTGTGTTTCACCATAATACCAAACACCCTTTTCATAAATAGGGTTGTAAAACACGATCCTTTTAAGGCTTAGTTGTACCATTCTCTGAGCTTGTTCTTCTTCGAACTCAGGGATTTCTTCATACGGCTGGGAGATAAGGTTAAGGCTTGTTCTACACAACTGTTGAATCTTATGAACAATAGCATTATGTTGACCATATTTAATTTGTTTTGCTTTCCTATTCTAGGAATCGTACTTCAGTATGACCGGAAAAATATTGGTGTGATTCTTAAGAGAAGGTTCAGAAACACGGAAATATGTATACCACCAATACTGAAAATAATAACATTATTGGTTAGTAAATTTTTCTGTTTGTACCCTATTGCATTTACACCAACAAATGGGCCTACTTAGGCCTAAAATGCTCTTCTTGTAAGCTAAGTATGGTTCATTGGGCCTAAACATTCTTCCTTTATAGGCCAAGTATGGCTAACTAGGCTTCACAAGCACTATACATAGAAGCCCATGTGCAAGTCAAGGCAAGGAGGGACCAAATCACCACTGCCACGTCAGCGAACCACGTAAGCAGTGGGGTAACGTGTCAGTGTACCACGTCAGCATCAAGGAGCCATAACATCATGCCACGTCAGCGTGAGGCGACATGTCAGCATCAAGGAGCCACAGCAGCATGCCACGTCAGCGTGAGGTGACACGTCAGTGTGCCATGTCAGCATCAAGAAGCCACGAGAGCATACCATGTCAACGTGCGGTGACATGTCAGCACGCCACGACAACATTAAGGAGCCACGTCAGCTATGAGGTGACATGTCAACGTGCCATGTCAGCAGTTAAATGACACGTCAGCTGCCACATCATCAGAAAAGTCTAGTCAACAGGTGACGTGGCAGAATATTCCATATCCGTTAGCATCTTCAGTTAAGTTATAACGCCGTTAGCATATTCATAACACCGTTAGCATATTCTATTAATGTTATGACGCCGTCAGTAAAGTAGCCAATCCAGAACGCCTCTCATAACTTCGTCATAACGCCGTTAAATAGGCCGTCAATTGCATCAGCATGACATCACCGATTTGCGTCAACATGACGTCACCTGCTGGTCATCCTCTCCAGCACATGTCACCTTCTCCGGCGACGGTGCAGCAGCAGGTCGCCGGCGGCCAACCTCGGCGGCTCAACCCGGCGGCCTTACCGGCGATCACCACCTCCGTCCGGCCACGGTAGAGTTGCTCCAATACTTTGCAACGTAACTTGTTTCTTTGGCCCCTGGTTATTTCCGCCCATCTCACTTGCCTTGGAAGATTTTTACGCCCACCAAGTTGACTCGCTGAGTTAGCCGAGTTGAACCATTGACTAGCTGATATTTCAGCCCACACTTGTTTGCCATGCGAATATTTATACCCCACTGTGGGCTTATGCACACTTCTCACTTTGGGCTTGGCATGTGTACACCTAGTTGTTTGGGCTAACCCTTTGCATTCCATAGCCATAGGGGAAGTTTCTGAAAACTTCTAGGAGGCATGCAAGGGCCAGTTATGCAATTCATGACAGGAGGCATGCAAGGGACAGTTATATAATTCATGACAGCATGCATGCAAGGGCTAGTCAATGCAATTTATGCCAGGAGGCATGCAGGGGCCAATTAATGACATTCATGCTTAGCTCGGAATAAGGTTGAGGACCAAATTCGGACCATATAAATACAGGGGTTCACAACCCACAAAGGTATGCAATCTTCCCCATACAATTATCTGTGAAAAATCCCTGGCTAACTTAAGCATCGGATGGTTTTTTTTGCAGGTACCCCATACACTGTTAAATTGGAGAACAAAACAGCGGATCGATCTTCAACAAAATCATCATCAAAATCGTGTTTGGGGTAGAAGTAATTTTACCATACAAACATTGGCGCCAACCAAGGTTTTCGAGAAAAGATTTTCATGTTTTACCAAATCGAGTTATGACAGTAATCAGACAGACTGCACGAAGGGCTGATTCTGTTAGCGATTCCCAACAGCGCAGGAGACGCGAAGCTGAAAGGCACGAAATTTAGGTTCAGTCAGCTCCAACAGTACCCATTGGAAACAGGCAGGGTCAAGATCGTGCTCATGACAGAACCAAAGATCGAGATCGGGATCATACTCATAACAGATCCCTGGATCGTGGACGATATCGAGATCGTTTCCGTGACAGAACTCCAAACCTGAATCGGAGAAAGAAAAGACAACCAGTGATCGATAACGAATGAATGGATGTTGACGGGGAAAACCCACAAGTTCGAGGAAACAGAGGGCATGTGTTCGGCAGCCCGTCTAGGAGGAATGATGATCGACATGACCTGCAAGATGGCCGCACCGCGACTCCTAGCACAGAGGAAGAACTGTTACTCAATCGGCTGAACGAGTTGGAGAAGGAGAACGTTCTCCTGAGATTAGAACGTGAAAACCAGCCTCGACCTAGGCCTGGTAATCTGAAAAACCAGAGGGGTAGGTCTGTATGGCAGAGCCTTGGAAGTCGAGTTATCCCACAAGTTGCACACCGAAACAGAGAAGTAATCTTGATCGGCCAGAGAAAAATCTTTTGGTCACTGGAGATTTACCTAAACGAAGGCCTATACGACCCCGACGAACAGGGACCCGGCCAGCTGCAACTCAGCAGAGTGAGGCCAGAACCACCACCTGTTCAAAACGTCTCAGGAATGATGAAGAAGAGGTTCGAGATCAGCACGATGAGAGAGAATTTTCGCCCGATTACTATGCTCGTTCGGAGCAAGGCAGAGCTGGAAGAGATCCCACTGGGCCCCAAAGGAAAAGAATGAGATCTAAAGCTCATTTTCCAGAGGACCGAGATTATGAGCAGGAAGACAGTTCCTCAGATGGCGATGTGGATGCAATAACAGAAGCTCTCTTTTGCAAGATGATCGATAAATTAATGTCGAAAAAGCGTTCCAGAGAGGAAAAGATGGACAGGTTGCATCGAGCCGCTGGGACTCCTTTCAAACTGAATATCAGAGAATTCCGGCCGCCAATGAATTTTCAGGTTCCCAAACTGCCAGAATTCGACGAGAAAACAGATGATCCAGATCAGCATGTTTTACACTATGAAACTGCCATGACTCTATGGTAGTTCAGCGATGAGTTGATGTGCAAGATGTTTCCACAGTAGCTGACTGGAGGAGCAATAACGTGGTTCAATCAGCTCCCGCCACAGTTGATCGAGACTTAACATAAGTTGATTGACGAATTCTGTGCTCACTACAAATACAATAGACGTGATCGAAAGGGATGCGACACATTGTTTCTTCTGGCAATTTGGAAGGAGGAAAGCATCAGACAGTTTACTCGACGCTTCAAGCAAGAGGTGGCCGATGTGGATGGTGCCAACGATCAATTCGTCATCGCGGCTTACAAACAGGCATACCAATATGATCAAAAGGGTGTGTATGGTTCCTTGGTCAAGAGACCATCAAATACTTTGGAAGAACTATATGATCGAGCAGAAGAATACGCTCGAGTGGAGGATGATTCTAAAGCTCGAGAAGAAGTTAACAAATCATCCAATCATCCAAATGATGGGAAGAAAGACAAGTCAAAGAACCGTTCGAGCGGGAAGCATAACGATCGAGGTGAAGTTCGAGAGAAAAATCAAGGGGAACGAATGGAAACTGGATATCATAAGTATCATGATATGAAGCTGACACCATTGAACATACGACTGACAGTGTTGTATGAAAAAATAAGCAAGGATTTGATCCCCCCCAGGCCTTTTCCAGCAGAGACACGTGATAAACGTGATAAGAACAAATACTGCAACTATCATAAAGATCATGGTCACAAGACTGATAATTGTCGCTCTTTACAGACCGAAGTCCAGCGAATGATAGACGCTGGAAAGCTACAAGAGTACGTGAAAAATGATATTGGGAAAGGTTCGGGGAAATTTGGTGCAACACACGTGATTAATGCACATGTGATTAATGTCAGTCATGCCAGGATCCATTCAATGACCAGGCGGGCATCGGAAGATGAAACCAGGAGAAAGCTCAGGCAGTTAAAAGAATGGTACTTGACAAATCATATCGATTTTGTCAATGGAAATGGAGAAGAAATTCGGAAGCTTGGCTACACGAAGATCGAGTTCTTTGAGGCAGACATGATAGGTGTATATACTCCCCACAATGATGTTATCGTTATACCTGCTTGGATTGGCATGTTTCGGGTACACCGGATTCTAGTGGATACATGAAGCTCAGTGAGCGTGTTGTTTTCAGGAGCTTATTTCTCTATGAATCTCCCACACGACTTGATCGAAGAGGATGAAAATCCAATTATCGGTTTTAGTGGCGAAGTTACAAAGGCAATTGGAAAAGTGAAGATACCTATAACAGTGGCTGACAAGTCTGTGCTAGGCAATTTATTGCTGCTTGACTGTAGAGATCCCTACAATGGGATCGTAGGACGAGATTGGCTGCATGAGATCAGTGCAGTCACATCCTCATACCATCAGTGTCTGAAGTTTATTACCCCTGAAGGAGTCGTGAAAGTTATGAGCGTCCAGATGGCCGCCCACAAGTGTCACGAGAGTGCTATGGACGAGTACAAGAAGTCAAAAGTTAGCGGGAACCAAATTATGCGAGTCGAGCAGAAATAGCAATTACAGAATCCTCTCCCTCCAGAATCATATACGGGAGAGGATGCAGTTGAATCCTCAACAGTTGAAAAACTAATCGAGGTCCAGATTGGAGATGAGAAGCACAAAACAATGTTCGTAGGGGAAGATCTGCATGCACACGAACGTGATGGTTTGATTACATTGCTAAGGGTAAACGCCGACGTTTTCGCATGGAGTTTTGCTGAGATTCCTGGGATAGCCTGCCACAAGCTAAATATCGATGAGAAGTTCCATCCAGTTCGTCAGAAAATCAGGAATACGGCGCAAAGCAAAAAAGATGGAGTAACTGCAGAAGTTGAAAAGTTGTTGGAAGCAGGCTTTATTAGACCAGTGCAGTATCCTCACTGGCTGTCAAATGTTGTACCCGTTCCAAAGAAGCACGGTAAAATTCGTGTCTGTATCGATTTTACTGATTTGAATAAAGCATGTCCGAGTGATCCGTACCCGCTGCCACGGATAAGAGATTTGGTGGACGCAACCTCAGGGTATGGGAGACTGTCATTCATGGACGGTTTTTCAGGGTATAACGAAATACCTTTGTTCGAGGAAGATCAGGAGCATACTGCGTTTATGACTGACAGAGGAGTTTATTGCTATACTGTAATGCCGTTCGGGCTAAGGAACGCAGGGGCGACCTACCAGCATTTGGCAGACAATATGTTCAAGGATCTGATTGGGAAGTCGATGGAAGTGTATATCAACGATATGGTAGTGAAATCTAAACAGAAGGAGTCGCATTTTCTTGATCTGCAGAAGACGTTCGGTATCTTGAGGCAATATCGTATGAAGCTCAATCCAGCAAAGTGTTCATTCGGGCTGTCGTGGGAAATTTCTTTAGATACTTGATGACGCACAGAGGAATCGAGGCGAATCCGGAGGAAATCAGAGCCATCAGAGAGATGTCACCCCCAATAACGAAGAAGGAGGTCCAGAATCTAACAGGACTATTAGCAGCTTTAAATCGTTTCATTTCACACTCTTCGGATCGATTCAAACCATTCTTTGATGTGTTGAAAAATGCAGCGAATTTTGTTTGGACGAATGAGTGCGAAAAAGCTTTCGATGAGATCAAACAGTATTTGTCAACTCCTCCAGTTTTGGTGAGTCCAAAAACTGGACAACCTATCGGAGTTTATTTGGCTGCAGCGGAGTACGCGGTAAGTGCAGTGTTGTTTGTTACGGATCCACATGAAAAGCCTGTTTACTTCGTCAGTAAATTTCTGACGAGGGCGGAAACACGAAACAAGAAAATTGAGAAGATAACACTTGCACTTTTCCATGCATCTCGTCGTCTCAAGCCTTATTTCCAAGGCAGGCAGATCATAGTCTACTCAGAATAACCGTTGAAGAGAATCCTGGAACGTGCTGATGATTCCAGCCGACTAGCCATATGGTCAAATTTTCTGGGGGCGTATGAGATCAAGTATAAAACCAGAACTGCAGAGAAGGGACATGCCCTGGCCGCACTGCTAGCATATTTTCCTGTGGACGACATAGAAACGGTTGCCGGAGAAGAAGAGGAATTGTTCAAACCCATAGAGTCAGCCACTAATCAGACCGGGGGCGAGTCCGCAATGGAGGTTGATACACCTGAACCATTATGGACTGTATTTACTGATGGGTCATCAAATGTTGGTGGATATGGAGTTGTATATGTCATCCTTACTCCCGAAGGATCGAGGATCGAGAAAGCAACCATATTGGGTTTTCAAGCATCAAACAATGAAGCTGAATATGAAGCAGCAATTATCGGTTTAAAGGCTGTCAAACAGTTAGATGCGAAGAACGTGAAGCTGGTAACTGATTCCATGCTAGTAGTTAACCAGTTTCTGGGGACCTACAGAGCCAAGGAAGAAAGGATGGCCTTATAATTGGATCGTATGATAGAGCTGGAAAATGAGTTCGACCAGTTCTCTATTGGGAAGCGACCTCAGTTGGAAAACTGACACGCAGATGCTTTAGCATATCTTTCTTCTACGGTCGAAACTGATACCACCTGTTTCGTTGTGGTAGATTTCCAAGAGTTATCTAGCATCTCTGATAGCCACCTTGTTCTGGCTCTCGAACACGCTAGTGGGGGCGAGAGGCCAACTACATCAGCACAGGGAGATATTGAAAACATTGACATCAATATGGATATTGACAGTCCAATGATTGATGATTCAGGCAATCTTGCTGAAAACGTTTCAGACTGGCGTCAACCTTATATCAGGTATTTGACAACTAGTGAACTCCCAGAAGATGAGAAACTTGATTCAAAGGTGAAAAAGAATGCTTGGAGATATTCAATGATCGAGGGGAAGCTATACCGAAAACCTGTAGCTTTGGAGCCATTTTTGCGGTGCATATCAGCCGAAGAAGGGCAACAGATATTGGCGGAGGCTCATGAAGAAATATGTGGCAACCATTCTGGAGGGCGCAGTCTCTCGCACAGGATACTTACCCAGGGATACTTCTGGCCATACATGCAGAAAGATGCTAAAGAATACGCGCAGAAATGCGTACCATGCCAGGAGCACGCTCCAATTCCTAAAAGTCCCGCCAACGAACTGCATCCAGTTTTTAGTCCCTGACCATTCTCTATGTGGGGACTAGACATCGTCAGACCACTTCCCAAAGCTCCTGGAGGCGTTAAATTCGTACTAGCCGCTACTGATTATTTCACCAAGTGGGTCGAAGCAGTGGCACTGGTACACGTTACCAGACATGATGTGAAAAGGTTCATATGGGAGAATATCGTCTGCAGATTTGGAATCCCAGACGGGATAGTATCAGAAAATGGAAAGCAGTTCGATTCTGGGGTGATCAAATACTTTTGCAAGAACCTGAATATTCGCCACAATTTCTCATCTCCTTACTATGCTCAGAGCAACGGGTAGGCGGAAGCGACCAATCGCGTTATTATGGACAACCTCAAGAAAAGACTGGAGAAAGCGAAGGGAAAATGGACAGAAAAATTCCCTGGAGTCTTATGGTCCTATCGAACGACCCCAAAAAGATCAACTGGATTTTCCCCATTCACACTGGCTTATGGGACAGAGGCAGTCATACCCACTGAGGTACATCTCAAGACTACCAAAACTCGTGCTGTCAAATCTGGGAAAATGACAGCATACTGGCTTTGGACAAAGAATTGCTAGAAGAACAAAGAGAAACAACCTTACAACAGTTGGTCCGATACCAGCAGGCAATCAAGCTGAGCTATGATTGTAAAGTCAGAGAATGGTCATTCAAACCAGGTGAATATGACCTGCAGAAAACCCAAGCAGCCACAATGGAACCAAAATGTGGAAAGCTCGGAGCAAACTGGGAAGGTCCATACATAGTGGACAGGCCAGCGTCTCCTGGCTCCTACTACTTAAGGAACCTCGATGGAACTAAGGGTTCAAAAACATGGAAGCCATGGAATTCGTTCCACTTGAAGAAGTTTTATCATTAGGAGTAATTTCAAATTCTGTTGTGCTGCACTCTTTTTCCTTTATGATGGTTTTATCCCACTGGGTTTTCCACGCAAAGGTTTTAACGAGGCAACTGTTGTCAAGAAGTAGGTACTTATCTTGTGTTTCTATTCAGAAATTTAATTCAGCATTATTTTGGTATTCCACGCTTTATCAAAATTGTTCGTGTTTAAAGCTACTACGGACGATCGAATCCGCAGTCAGTCCTAAATGGTAATACAGTACAGACCAAGTCTACTGTCAGCGGCATCTCTGATGCCTCGCAGATATGGTGGATGCACAATTCGAGCATTTTTACCTTATTCCAATTGTTTCCCATCATATGAGACATCAACAATGTGGCGAAAATTTTCACCTGTCCAGGCATGTGAAAATGTACACATCTCAACTCTGCGCGCATCTTGAATAGTAGGATTGGCCCCCTGCGCGAATTCAAGATAGCAGAAATAAAACTCAACTTCTCATTCCATGCGCGAGCAAAATGTAGCAGGGAAGTGCACCCTTGCGCGAGCATTGATCATCATGGCACCACTACATACTGGGGGCGAGTTATATATCACCTCAGCTATCTGGGGGCGAAATATATAACACTCCAGTGCAATCATTACATTCCTGGGGGCAAGTTGCATAACACTGCGAACAACGCGCTTGGGGGCGAGTTATGCAACACTCCATAATGATGCAAACTCAGTCGCCAGTAGAATTGGGGAACCCGAACTTGTTAAACCATAACGAGTCATGGATTAAGAGGGGGCGATGTTTGTACCCTATTACATTTACACCAAAAAATGGGCCTACTTAGGCCTAAAATGCTCTTCTTGTTAGCTAAGTATGATTCATTGGGCCTAAACATTCTTCCTTTATAAGCCAAGTATGGCTAACTAGGCCTCACAAGCACTATACGTAAAAGCCCATGTGCAAGTCCATGCAAGGAGGGACCAAATCACCACTGCCACGTCAGCTAACCACGTCAGCAGTGAGGTGACACATCAACATCAAGGATCCACGAAATCGTGCCACATCAGCGTGAGGTGACACGTTAGCATCAAGGAGCCACGACAGCATGCCACGTCAGCATGAGGTGACATGTCAGTGTGCCATGTCAGCATCAAGGAGCCACTGCAACATACCACGTCAACGTGAGGTGACATGTCATCACGCCACGACAGCATTAAGGATCCACGTCGACATTCCACGTCAGTTGTGAGGTGACATGTCAACATGCCACATCAGTAGTTAAGTGACACGTCATCTGCCACATCATCAGAAAATTCGAGACAACATGTGACGTGGCAGAATATTCCATATATGTTAGCATCTTCCGTTAAGTTATAACGTCGTTAGCATATTCATAACACCGTTAGCATATTCTGTTAATGTTATGACGCCGTTAGTAAAGTAGCCAATCCAGAACGCCTCTTATAACTCCATCATAAGTCCGTTAAATAGGCCGTCAATTTCATCAACATGACATCGTCGGCTTGCGTTAGCATGACGTCACCTGTTGGTTATCCTCTCCAGCACAGGTCACCTTCTCCGACGACGGTGCAGCAACAGGTCGTTGACGGCCAACCTCGGCGGCTCAACCCGGCGGCCTTGCCGGCGATCACCATCTCCGTCCGGCCACGGTAGAGTTGCTCCAGTACTTCGCAGCGTAACTTGTTTCTGTGGCCCCTAGTTATTTCCGCCCATCTCAGTTGCCTTGGAATATTTTTACGCACGCCGAGTTGACTCGCTGAGTTTGCCGAGTTGAACCATTGACTAGCTGATATTTCAGCCACACTTGTTTGCCTCGCGGATATTTATGCCCCACTGTGGGCTTATGCACACTTCTCACTTTGGGCTTGGCATGTGTACACCTAATTGTTTGGGCTAGCCCTTTGCATTCCATAGCCACAGGGAAAGTTTCTGGAAACTTCTAGGAGGCATGCAAGGGCCAGTTATGCAATTCATGACAGGAGGCATGTAAGGGCCAGTCAATGCAATTTATGCCAGGAGGCATGCAGGGGCCAATTAATGTCATTCATGCTTAGCTCGGAATTAGGTTGAGGACCAAATTCGGACCATATAAATACAGGGTTTTTTTCCATACAATTATCTGTGAAAAATCCCTAGCTAACTTAAGCATCAGAGGTTTTTTTGCAGGTACCCCCCTACACTATTAAATTGGAGAACAAAACAGCGGATCGATCTTCAACAAATCATCATCAAAATCGTGTTTGGGATAGAATTAATTTTACCATACAAACATTTTCATATGAAAATAACAAACAAATAGTATGAAAAATATTGGTTCTTTGATGTAGTTTTCAAGTGGTAAATATAGTTCGTTCAACTCGGGCTTTTGAAGATTGGGTTTAAGACTTCAAAAAAAAAATATATATATATATATATATATACAAAATTGTCACGATAACGAGAGATACTAGGACTTCGAATTCCACCATTAATCACATCCAATTGGTTCATATAATGATTCGTGACAATTCTAGCTCTTTTGTGGACTCTATTTTTTTGCCAAGGTAGATTTCTAAAATACTAGATGTAAATCACAAGCATGGTGTATCAAAAGCTCTTACGTCTAAGTGTAAACCATCAAATGAAATCACAACTAATTAGTGAAAATCATAAATCAATTAAACTAAGTGCAAAAAGTCATAAGGAATCAAATATAATTACCAAACCATTGTGAAATAAGGCTTCCTCCGTCATCCCAGTGTTGGGGTTTAGCTCCGCATGGTGAAAACACGCTTAAAAGATATTTTCATTTCTCAAAAGGTGGGTTTACAATGGTGAAAAGGAGAAAAGTAATAAAAACAGTAAACTACAACATTTATAAGCGTTACAAGTTAACTGTTACAATGATAATGTACTGTAGCGAGAACGAAAGATATGTATTGTGGCGGATTTTGCGACTGTCTTCTGCAGGCTTTTGTTCTTCAGCTCCTTCTTCACCAGCAGCAGCATGAAACTTTCCTGCACTTCGTTTCTTCGGCTCTGTGGCGTCTGAATTCACCCCAAACTCTCGATACCCTTTGTTTATGACTTCTCTACTCTACTTATACACACCACAACCTCAAATAATCCGAGTATGTCTTCGTTATCTTCCTCTTTTCTTCTCCCGTAGGTCACGGTATTTTCTTCCTTTCTTTATTGTCTCTACGCGTCTTCTGCCTCCAATGAAACTCTCTAGATTTTCCAAACTTGGTAATACGAACCCTCAGGAAAGATATTCTTCCCAAAATCCTCACAGGCCTTCCAAAAACCCGAGAATATTTTTTTACCTGTGAATCAAGAAACAGATGGAAACTTCTTTATTTACGTGAATAATCCCATTACCCTTCCTGTTTCGTAGCAGCAACATAACCACAATTCAATCCCGTGAGAAACCGCAACTAAATCTCAACCACAATCAAAGTCTTTCCAAAAAAATTCACGCAACTTCCATATGTAATCCACACAATCCCGAGGAACTTTCCTTTCCAAATCGGTGTATATCTCCCCTTTTCTTGATTTGCAAAGTCTTAGCAACCCAGTTTTGTCGTACCATGTTGATATCAATCCAAAAGTGCGAATAAATCTCCCCAAAATTGTTCCTTAATTCTCCCTGAAATTCACGCAGGCACCTAATTGTTTTCCCGCCAAATTATGTTTTCTGAAAATGAAGAAGGTGCACTTAGCCGTGGGGTGGGAATAGTAGCTCTAGGGTATAAATAGCGGTGGATTCCCCTTATCACTAGGGTACCCGTTAAAAAAGCGGGGGTACAACAACCACACCCAATATTTAGATTAACAATCTGTATGGACAAACTCCAATATACTTTCAAGAGAATCAACTACACTCAATCTTAATAAAGTATATCAAAGAGTTATATCTCTCTTTCTTGATTCAATTCTTTCCCAAGAAAATAGAATTCTGCGTGTCTAATTGAATACAAGAGAAATCACTTGAATGGTACCAAAGACCAATGTTCAAGGATCAATCAATTTCCTATCAACAACCAAAGGTTGGATTTCACAATTGATCGATACGACGCACAACCTGTGATATTTCAATTATATAACAAAATATAATGCGGAATATAAATAACACAGACACTAGAATTCTGTTAACGAGGAAACCGCAAATGCATAAAACCCCTGGGACCTAGTCCAGATTGAACACCACACTGTATTAAGCCGCTACAGACACTAGCCTACTACAAACTAACTTCGGTCTGGACTGTAGTTGAACCCAAATCAATCTCACACTGATTCAAGGTACAGTTGCACTCCTTATGTCTCTGATCCCATCAGGATACTACGAACTTGATTCCCTTAGCTGAGCTCACCCAAAACTAAGAGTTTCTACAACCCAAAGTCGAAGACTTTAATAAACAAATCTGTATCACACAGAAAAGTTTACAGGAATAGATAAATCTGTCTCCCACAGAAATACCTACAAGTTTTGTTCCTTCTTTTGATAAATCAAGGTGAACAGGAACCAATTGATAACCCGGACTTATATTCCCGAAGAACAACCTAGTATTATCAATCACCTCACAATAATCTTAATCGACGCGGCGAAAGAAGATATTGTGGAATCACAAACGATGAGACGAAGATGTTTGTGACTACTTTTCTATCTTGCCTATCGGAGATATAAATCTCAAGCCAATCGTTACGATTGTACTCAAAGCGATAGAATCAGCAAGATCAGATCACACAACTACGAGAAAGTAGTATCGGTCTGGCTTCACAATCCCAATGAAGTCTTTAAGTCGTTAACCTGGTTTTCAAGAAGAAACCTAAGGTTAAAGGAGAATCGACTCTAGTTAATACAACTAGTATCACACGTAATGTGTGGGGATTAGGTTTCCCAGTTGCTAGAGTTCTCCCTTATATAGTCTTTCAAATCGGAGTTTGCAATCAATGTTAGCTTGGTAACAAAGAATTCAATATTCACCGTTAGATGAAAACCTGAATAGATTCAAGCTAATATCTTTCGACCGTTGGATCTAAAACTTAGCTTGTTACACACAAATGAAATGCACGATTTTAGGTTTGTGTAACCGTACCCAAACAGGTACATTTGTTGGTTCAACAATAGTTAACCAAATGATTAGCCATATGAGCACTTTCATATCAACCATATTCTTCTTCACCATAACTAATTCAAATGACTCAAATGAACTATTTAGAGAGTTGTTCAATTGCAAGGAAATCTTATGTAACTACATAAGACACAATCGAAGCAAAAACGATTTGATTCACTCGAATCGGTTCATGAACTTTATAGCCACGGTTTGCATTTTGCATTCCTTAGTTAATATAAATAAGTTCACAAACAATCGTCTTTAGATATAACCAACTTAAGTTCGCAGACTTAGTTCGCGGACTTAAGTTCTCAGAAGGAGTTCTCAAACTCCAGCAGATTTTCTCGGGTCGAGAACTTCCACCAGTTCGCGGACTGAGTTCACGGCTCTTGTTCCGGTTCTCTTGATCAACAAAGTTCGCAAACTTCGGTTCAAGGAAAAAGGACTTATACATATATTTGTTTCCACACAATGCTTATATCCAACATTGGTATATAATCTAAACTCTCATTTCAAATATTGAAACATTCTTAGAGGACGTTATTATATAGTTGTTATTCACAAACTATTTTTCGTCAAAGTAAGCAATTTTCAAAGTGATTGAAACGTGTCATGACTTTCGTCACTAGGTAAAGATGAACTTTTCCAAAGCAAAAGCTTACCAACACATATTTCGAGAAATAGATATGCGAGATAAACTCGGCTCGAAATAGCAAATGTGTATAATCAAAGTCTATATAGCAAATGGACTTTTGCCTCAAAATAAGAGATAGAGTAGATAGACTTTTGAGTGATAGATAAGTTCAAGTTTCCACATACCTTTTAGTAGATGAAGTTCTACCAGTTCCTTGAGTAGTCCTTCGTCTTGTATGATGATTGCCATGGAGTTCTTGAGCTCAACTGCACTTTCTATCTTAATCCGAGACTTAGCTATAGTATACTAGAAATCAAGACTTATAGTTTTGATCACTAACATCGACAAACATGCTTGAGATAGCAACGCCTGCGAGTTCGACCGAGCAATGCTCTAGCAATCTCCCCCTTTGTCAATTTCAGTGACAAAACTATCAATATATATGGAATACAAAAGTAAATGAATTAACTTTTGTAGCTCCTATTCCACATGCCTAATCTTCAACATTACTCGAAATCTTCGTCACTTCCAAGTACTCCAATGATCCCAAAGGTTGTAAGTTCAACATCATCGTTGTTGAAAATCCGTAGCTATAACAACGAGAAAACAAGAGTTCTCAATCATTGTTACACAGTGTCATAGTATCATTATATAGTATCAAAGTTCAATCGCATCACAACTTCGACAACAATACTATGGTGATATGTATCACTCCCCCTTAGTCAATACTCCATCTCACATGGAAACCACTCTCCCTTACATAATGATCCGAAAACCATATGTATTTGTAGTGTGAACTACATATTAATTCTCCCCCTTTTTGTCAATAAAATTGGCAAAGGTACGAAAACGGGATCCTAATGAAATTTCCGAAAGAGACATTTCATGACCAAAAGAAAGCACATATCATCTTATTTAGATGCAATCATATAGCCGAAGCTAAATGCATTCATCAAGGATTTTATAAAGATACAAGATAACCCCTATAATATTCCACAACCGCACTCCCCATAAAGATTTGGCAATTAAGCACAAGTTCAATTAAGAACTCTCCCCCATAGTATGTCATTCCCGAAAGAACAACAAGAGCGATCTTAATTTCAAAAGAAAAGAAGGATTTATTTGGACATAACAAATTACATACAACTATGAATTTGAATCTAAAATACTCAATTAAATTAACCACAAGAGAACCCATGATTAATTTAATCGGAAATGCTCAACATAAGTGAACTTATGGAGACTCAAAAATACTCAATTAGATTAATCACAAGACATTCCATAATTAATCTAATCGGACTGCACAACCAAATTAACCACAAAAAGTAATCAATTTAATTGGTCATGCTCGACATAAGAAAACTTACGGAGCAATAACTGAATTACCAAACGAGGATGATTAATTTAGTTGATCATGCTCGACATAAAATACCTCACGGAGCAATAACTTAGCTATGAATAACTCAGTCGATTGTGCTCAACATAAGACACTTTATGGAACAACACAGTATTTGCACAAAAAAATGTAGACCGGAGGTCGACCAAATACTGTGGAATAAGCAAGGATTCATTCTATTTTCCATCACTATTTACACAATGACATACAATAGACATAATCCTTGTAAACAAAAGATTTTATCCTATCTTCCATCAATAATTGACATAATAGGCTTAACTTTTGTATTTGTAAAAAGTTCATTCATATCGACACATGCATATCGACATATAAAGGACTTAACTTTTGACAAGGTATGGGACAATCACAGCTCACGGACGCAAACACACATATCCGATAACAAATTGCAATATATAAAACCATAAATATTAATACTGCAAAAATAATCTTCCAAACAATTTTAGAATTTAAACCAATAAATCTAAAAACATGAAGATGAAAACGTTGGACATAGCTATGTGTAATGACAATAATGGCTATTCCAAATTCCAGTTATTCTTCTTAAACAAAACAAAAATTAGAAGATTTACTAGACATTAAGACCTTTGAAGAATTCTTTATCGTCCCCGAACTCCTTGTCATTAACAGCCATTGGAACATAAGGTTCATGAAGATAGGAGTTAATATCAATAAACCTTCTTGACTGATGTCGAACCAGGGCCTTCTGAATCTCATGAGTCTTAAAGCCTTTATTTGATGAATCTCCTTTTGCATCTCCTTCAACACTTCAAGAACATCAGAAAACTTCTGAGAATTTGAAGGAACAACTCTAGGATTCCTCACATTCCATCTTTTTCTTTTCAATGTCGGAGCTAACGGAGATTTCTCTTTTTCCTTCATGATTGATGGCTTGAGAATCATATTAACATCCTTTCCATCAGAAGACATTGTACTTGGAGCATCCATGGACGTATGGGTTTGTGAGAGGAAATCACAATCTCAACAAGTGATCTTGAGATAAAAAGAAGTTTAAAGAAAGGAAAAAGGAATGTAGGGTCAACCTTTAACAGGTTCGTGCACGCACAATTCTGAACCCTAAAGAGAGTAGAATTATCGAGAATAACCCTCCTTTATTGATAGATAGGGATTCCAAAAAAAAAAAACTAAGAAAAGAAGAGAACAACCTTTTCTCATTCATTTTCTTAGCGTAACGTTACAAAAAACTTTCCAACCCAGCTATTTTAATTCATTTGCTTTTATTAGTCTGTATGAAGCATTTCCTTCTACATCATTTGAGTATAAAGGAAGTCTTTTCCATCTATCTTCTGATAACCAATTTAGTCTGTTAAATGAAAGTAAGTTTCCAGCACATGAAATTCCCGTTAACATGTACAAATCTATCGGTGTAACTCCTATTACCAACATTTATTCATAATTAGAGTTTGTTGAATTTTATATAAAAAAAACATAATCTGAAAATTTAATTACCAGAAAAAACTGACTTGCCGCATTCAAAGTCATTGAAAAAGAACATTTTTGTAGTCTTCCACCATCGTTCTAATATAACTTTAACTTATTGAGTCATGTGGTTTCTAGGTTGTATATGATATAAATGTCGCCAAGGATATCTTCGGACTCTCTCTTGAACAACATGGGGAAGTAACTAAAACATCGTACGGAACTCAGACCAACCACCTCTCAGAAATACTGAATTAACTCGCTCCGGATAGTCAAATATGTGATTACGGAACACACCATCACCGCCTTGTTAGAGCATAGCTCGGTTGAACCCACCAAGCGTTGGTATGTCAAGTTTGGTTGTTATATTTTAGTGAATCAAAACTCATTTTAAGAGTCGCTTGATTATGTACTAGAGTCAACTTCGTATAGGTTAGCTTGAAAGTATTAGGATATGAGACATTACAAGTACTGCGAAGACTTGAAGAAGTGAAGAAGTAAGAAGCTACAACAACAACATCATCCTTCCACTTGAGGTTAGTGATATTTGACTTGAACTGTTTCATTACCTAACGTATCTTTCAAGTCGTGCATATTGAAAACAAAACTGCAAAGCATGAACACTCTAGATAGACATAGTATTAAGGAATACAATAAGAGGTTTATTGCTTAACCATTAAACTTTGTATATAAGACATCGACATAATCGTTTTAATGCTATTGTGATTATGTATGAGTATGAGGTGAGGATTTCATCCTAGGAAACAATATTTTACATGTGTTTTAAGGAAGTAAATTCATGAACTTGTTTTGTGAATCGAAAAGGAAATCTCCAGGCGTTATTGGTATTGTTATTCATTGCATATCTTGTGAACAACCAATATGTGTGATTAGTATAACCGCTCATGACTAGTTTGTGTTCTTGGTAAAACTATTCACAAAGGCCTGACTTTTGTATTGGTATGACTTTTATTAGTGAAACCGATCTTAAGTAATCACCTGAGATGGTATGATCGAGTTTGTGATTTGTGTATGACCGGCTCTGGGTAAAGGGGAACCGATCCTAGTAAGAGGTGCAACACATCACAAAGGGGAATCGATCCTTGTGTGAGGTGCAACAAGTTTTTAGCAGAAAGGGGAACCGATCCTATGGACATGCGCAACATGTTTTTAGGCAAAGGGGAACCGATCCTATGGACATGTGCAACACATACAAGTTAGATACCATATATATGTGGGGAACCAATCCTAGTATCTAGTCAACTGATTTTGGAAAGCTAGTGTGACTATGCACAGTACTCACATGGAGGTAGAACCGAAACTTGTTTTGGTAGAACCGTTAATCCCATGATTCGTGATTGAGTGTTCTTGATCAATCACATAGTTCTTGAAAGTCATATGAACCAATTTTAAACTTGTTTGGAAGTGTGGAAAATCGGTTTCAAGGTTGTAAGTATGAAAGAGGACTTACAAAGTAAGGATGTCGATATACTTTGAACACGTACAATAATGTTTATCTTTTATTGTTCAAAGTTATTCCTTAATAGCTAAAGGAAGAAAATCTCGGATCGAAAGATAAATAAGTTAGGAATCTTTTATTTATGGTTTTTAATTTTATTTTAGGAAAATGAGAATTAGTAATGTGCATTTACTAGTTGAAGATTTTCCAAAGAGAATTCCGGTCAATATTTTGGACAGAGCATTTCCAGGAATTATGGAAACCGAATTTGGAATATATTGTATATCTTGAGAATATTTTCGGTTTTGGAAATTCCTTGGTGTCCAAACTTCCTTGTCTATAAATACTTGAAGTTTGCATTTCTGGCAAACTAATCCTTCATGACAGCAAACTTCCTCGGTTGTGTTGTTACTGGTGAAACCGCCTATTCGGAGAGGAGAGTAACCTAATTAGGCGAAATCTCTTACGGCCGCTCAGTTTAAAGTTTTCTTTGGGATTGAGAAGTTCTATTAGTACCGTTGGTGGGAAACTAGATAATTGTGGTTTATCTTTTGTTTTCGATTGATTTGATTGACTAACGGTGGTTGAACTTTGATTGCACCTAGTTTGTTTATGCTTAAGAATTTTCTCTTCTGATATAAGATTCACTCAAACTGGATCGAAGTTTCGACGGGGATCTTTAGACTGTTTGTAGATCTAAAGATGTCTTGTGATAATCCATTGTTAACAGACTCCGTTCTTCGCGTGATTGATTACAAGAGATTCAAGTTGTTGTGTGCAGGTATTTATTGAAGATCTAAGAAGATTTGAAGACAAAGAAGATATTGAAGATTTCTGATTTGGGGTTCACAATCTTTGATGTGCACAATACGTGTTTAGGTATATATGATCCAACTATAATCGATTTATCCTTGTGGTAGATTATATTGATTATTTGTGTAGATCGACATCAATACAATTCTTTGTGATTAAAAGTATTGATTGCAAAATCTTAACAATTACTTCGGTAGTTGAGAATAAGATAGATCTAAGAATCTGACGAAGGAGTTTATTGAGATAAACTGAAGATCCTTTGTCGAACTCTCATCACTTGGTTGAAGAGAGTTGCTACCAAACAGATTTGTTGTTCCTTTACTGTTTGGAATACGAACCAAAGGAATTTTTCCAAGTACGTGACTTATTCATAAGTTGGAGGCGTGGGAATACAGACGGAACTAGGTGAACTATAGGTTCCGTTGCTTGGTCTCAACTATACGAAGTTGGTTTAATTTTGTATAGCGGCTTAATCATGAGAGTATTCAATTCTGGACAAGGTCTCGGGGTTTTTCTGCATTTGCGGTTTCTTTGTTAACAAAATCTTGCTGTGTCTTTTACTTTTCTATTTCCGCAATTATTATTGTTTTTATTATAATTAGAAGTAAAATACACAAACGTTAATTCCTATTTACTTGATAAGTAATCCTATTACGTTTGGTTAAGTCTGAACCTTTTATCAAGTAAACATACTTCGTTGTTGTATTGTCTCGATCTCGTATCCATAGACGTTCACACAAAGTGTGAACCGATTAGTTGTATTGCCTCGACTCAGTCCATAGACAATCACTTTCGGAGAAAGGACTTATAGGTAGGAAAAGTTTTAGCTTGAGGTATATTTGGGTACCCTCGCCTTTTCACGCCTACTTGTCTAACATTTTGAAACTCATATTCTTTGTCCACAACATAACTTGACCCACTGGCTGGGGTACAAGTAGATCCTCTTAGTTTTTTGTTTCTTTTTATTTTCTCACTTGCATATTTGTTTAGGAAGTAAAACGAAAGATAATTTTCTTAGTGAAGAGAACAGAAGAGCAGAGAAAAGTTGATAAGGGAAGAGGAGGTAAAGTGTGAGGAATAGATGGGACGGTGCGGTATTTATAGGTGTTAAGATCGAACATCGGCGATATTAATTATAACGTTAGCACTAGAATCAATATCGAGCGATAATCATGGAAGCGCTGGCGATAAAGACTTTTCACTGGCAATATTGTCAATATCGTTCGCTAGAAACTCTGTCGCCCCGTGGTGTAGTTTGGGAAAAACGATTTGCTAGTTTTTTAGGGAATGGAGATACGACCGTGTGGACAGAGGCTCCTCAACCGAGCAAACTACCTATCCTCAAATAGATGCACTGCACGAGAGTGCTTTGAGTTCGAGAGATCAATCTGTAGGACTCGGTCTTAAACCAAGACAATGGACGTTCCAGAGTCGATTCGGTCACAAAGAGGGAAGAGGGTTGATCTGTAGGAGGGAAGCTGAGAAGTGTGCGAGATTAATGATGATCAGTGAATGTGTTTAAGATTTTTGCAAGTTTGTGAACTGTTGAGTTCGAATAAGTTCTGGTCAATTGATTGAATTCTTGAGAGTGATTGCTCGGATCAGAATTCTTCTGTTATTCAATCGTGGATTCAGAGACTTGTTTATATTGCCAGAATAGTAGACACATTGATCTCTAGTAAGTGTGACGGTTGCTCGAGTGAAAGAGTGGGAAAGTGGTAAATCGTGGTTTAACTAGTTCCAAGTCGTGCGGAGACTTGGTTTATTGTCCACCCACTACTTTGCTAACTCCCTCAACTGCTCTCACGACTTACTCACATTTCTCATCGTGGATGAAACACACGTGCCGCAAGCCGCCAAACCAAAACCCTAATAATATCCCCATGTGACGTGATCGATGTCTCACGAATGTGGAGTCTGCAAAGCAGACGTGTATTTGATTAGTCAGTCGTTGACATGATTAGAAGATGAGTCTAATAATTGTTCAGTCGAGCATGATTGCTGAATGCTCTAGGATTCATGAATTGAACACGTCTGCTAGGACATATAGTTATTGAATGGATGATGTTGATAGTTGAGTCAATATAATGAATATTGATATTCTGAGAAAATATTACTCGTATGATGAATTGTTGAATATTGATAGTTGGATCAATATTCGAAGATCTGAGCAAGTATTGCTCATTCGATAAATTACTGAATATTGATAGTTGAATCAATATTCGAGCATCTGAGCAAGTATTGCTCATTTGATAAATTACTGAATATTGATAGTTGAATCAATATTCGAGCATCTGAGCAAGTATTGCTCATTCGATAAATTACTGAATATTGATAGTTGAATCAATATTCAAGCATCTGAGCAAGTATTGCTCATTCGATGAATTATTGGTAACCGTGACCAAATAAAATATTAATTAAAATATTGGTAGTTGGACCGAATATTATATAATTAATCCGGATGTTGATTGCTGGGTCAACATAAAATTATTAGTGTCCGAACTTGCTCAGAATTATGATTTGCTGAGCATTCGTTCGAAACCCTAATTTTGATTGATTGTTGATCAATTGATGATTTACTGTCACTGAGTGAAGGAGGGACCGGTTACATGGGATGATGGCCAACCATGTAGCGCCCAGGTGCTCAAGTGAGCATGCACCGAAGTCCTTTGTTGACCAGTCGGTGAAAGAATAATCAAATGCTAGTTTAATCATTTATTAAAATAGTGCTCATGTGAGCGTTAGGTGGTAAAACCTAGTTATGGAGAAATAATGGACCTACCAAAGGGTCATGGGACTGGCCTTTGGTGGTTGTGGGACCAGCTGACGGTCGATTGAGCGAGTACCAAGTTGGTTGGAGAGAAATTGGACCCAATATGAACAGTTGAGAGATAATTAGGTCAAAATTATGAAAGAGCGTGGGACCGGCTCCTTGCAAGCCTAAGGGCCGACCTTGGTCGGTCAAGGTGGCATGCTCGCGTCTCAATCCTGAGAGTTTTGGTATTTTCTGGTGTGCGTTTGAGCAATATTTTGGATTTTCAGAAGAGTTTGACCTTGACTGAAACTAGTCGGTCATGTGACTACTTGAATTTTTGGCTTTTTCATGATTTGAGCAATATTTGAGAAAATATTGAAAAACTAGGGTTTTCGCTCAAATGATGGAGTTCCATGAGATGAAGGAAACAATAATATGAGAAAATAAGGGATTGTAAGGTGTGGGACCGACCACGGCTAAAGCATGGCCAGCCGGCTAGGTGGCCCGGTCCCGTGACACCTTTCCCTATTTTTGTTTGATGAATGTATGGAGAAACTAAGAGTTTCGCTCCAACGAGGGATTTTGTTCAAATGAAGGAGTCTTCATAAGATGAGGGAAATAATAAATTAAAATAAAAATAAAATAACGAAAGAGGGGACCAACCACGGCGACATGACAGGTCGGCCGGTGGGCCCGGTCCCACACCTCTTGTTTATTTTATTTAATATTATTTCCTTCATAAGTTCCTCGTTCGTCCATATTTTCGAATGCTCGTTTGTGCGTTCGGTACTCGTTCATGCATTATTATCAAGTACACTTTCACCAGTTTCTCGGGGCTTACTCGGTGATGGTCCGGACACCCGATTATTGAATATTTATTATTGATTCATGAAATTCAGCTGAGAATGATTCATGAAACAGAGTAATAAAATGAGTTGACTATCTATTACTAATCCACGGAATCCAGCTGGGGATTCAGTGAACAGAGTAATGCGATAAAATGGTTATCTATTACTAACCCATGGAACCAGTTGGGGATCAGCCATGGGACGGAGTAATGGGATAAAATGGTTATCTATTACTAATCCATGGAATCTAGATGGGGATAGCCATGGAACGAAGTAATAAGATATAATAGATTATTTTCTAGGAATTCAGTTGATGAATGACACAGTAGAATTAATCTATTTGCAGAATCAAGATATGAGATAATTGAAGCATCATATTCGTTCTGAGGGGTGTATAGTCAGGGAACAATGAGAAGCGTGAGTCTTGAAGGCGTTAAGCTCTCTAACAAACATTGTGTCTAGGAACCTCCCAATCATTAAGAGATTCTATACGCGGTCTCTCTACGTAGTTATGGAACAACGAGCAACGTGACATCCTGAAGGCGTTAAGGTCTCTAACAAACATTATGTCTAGGAGCCGCCCAATCATTTTGATTCTACGTAGAGGTGATGATGAAATGTGTGAAGCATCGAACGCTCAGCCGGGAGGCCTTTCGAGAAACATATTCATCATAGCTCTGAGAGGAATGTTCGCTCAGTCAGAGATCGTGAAACGGTTCGCCGATCATAAAATATGAACCGTCATATACATTCCTGAAGCCGGGTCAGAAACATGCAGTATCATGATTTTACGATTTTAGTCCTTGCTGAAAATCCACCATCAACATTAACTCCCCTGCTTTGTGAGGGACACTCATGTTCTGCAGTATGCACTAGATGGTGATTTTCCAGTAGACGAGATAAGTAGTTGAACTTAGTCGTACAAAGGCATTTTCACAATCCCCGATTTGCTCTAATGATGTCATGTACGAGCAAATGCCCAAATAAGGATCCTGTCAGTATGATGAGTGTCATCCCGTGAGCACGGAGCGATGAGACATTGCTGACTCGGACCATCAGACGTCCAGTTTTGGTCGGTTTAGCGTTTACGGTCCCGCCCAAAAAAGAAAATCCTTGTTTTATTAGGTTTTTGGAAATAAAATTGATATAAAAGGGAAGAAGCCCTAATTTTTTTTTATTTCTCCTTGATTGACCGACCATCTCTCTCTCCCATCTCACGTTCGTGAGAAGAAGAATATTTTTTTTAAGTCGCCGACACCGACCAGCACCGACTACCGCCGACGGAATTCTTGTTTGCGCCGACAAGGTACGTGATTTTTTTTTATAATTTTTTTTACTGTTCGTTCATGAGTTGTGCTAAAAAAAAATTCATATGTATACATGCATGCGTAGGTTTTATGAAAAATTTGTTTTTAGCAAACAGACGTCTGCCCGTCCGTCGGTTTAGAAAACGAATGATAATCTACTTAGGAGAGATTTTTTTTTTTGAATAGACCTGTGTCTAATGATAGAGTTTTGTTTATGAGTTTTCACAAAAAAAATATTATTTGGGATATATGTGGACCTATGAAAAATAGAAAAAGACCTATTTGATAGATGAACGATTTTTTTTTTAACACACGTGAGTTATTCATGAAATTTTAAAATTTTGTAAAATCAAGTTTTGATTTTTAGCAATCGCTAGAAGCAAAAAGAAATTGATAAAATATTGTTTGTATGAATTTTGTGGTTTAATAGTGTATACACGAAAATCAATGAGTGTTCCCTCGGTGGGAGTTGCTCACACGATGAAATTATGTGAATTGCTCACATGATGGAAATTTTGTGAATTGCTCACATGAAAATCAAATTATGATTTTGAATAATGAGTTTTGCTCGTCGCAGGTTCAAATGAGCGAACAGACTCTCAAAATTTTGCGTTGTAATCACTACAGCTAGTGAAATTGTAAAAGGTAAGAGTTGGAATATTACCATTTTTGTTGTGTGTTTTATGTTGGCATATCCATGACTCTATGTTTCTGGATCCAGATAAAGGTGATTTCCAGTAGTGACCACTCTTCTAGCTCTTCTGAGGAAGATTCCAAGACTTCCAAGCCAAAAATGAAGATTTCTGTAGCGGAGGCACGTGCCAAAACGGATCGGTCACTGAAGGATGCTAATAATATAATAAACAGTATGTCTCTCGATCATATGAGAACTGTCCATGATGGATTTTTAAAGAGAGAAGCCGAAGACGAAAAGCTGGCAACTTATCGGCAAAAACGACGTCGACTTCAGCAGACAAGGCTAGCAGCTGAGGATGAAATTCGGTCTCACGCTCATGGTGTGGCGTCAAATTCAGATGCGGAAGAAGTTGAATTTGTCTGGTAACCTGTTGAACGTGAGGTTAACCCATATCCACCTAGTATGAGAGCTAAGCGGTTAGCTAGAGCGGATTTTCGAGCCGTATGTGAAGAAGATGAATATTTGGATGCAATGTATGCTGATCCTGAAGATCAATTGGAAGAAGTTCTTAGTGAACATTCTGATGGATCTAATGAAGAACTCGACGAAGATTCCACGGATGAAAATCGGGAAGACAATAATGTATACGATGAATCTGATGATTAAGTTTGCTTGCAAATTCTCCTGAGATCATTTATTTTCTGTTAAAGTAGATGTTATTTTGATCATTTGAGCAACTTGACTGCATGGACGTTGCATTAGGAATTACTTTTCGAACAATAATCCCTTATTATATCTTCTTCTTAATTCTTCTCATGCCTTCAATTGAACGAGATGGACCAATGTCCATGTGTGCAAAAAGTTAATCATAATCCTCAGAAGTGTGATTTCACGAGCGAGCTAGAGAAGCATATTGTTAGAGCATTACTCGGTCGAACTCGCAAGCGTTGTTATCTCAAGCTTGTTTGTCAAGTTTAGTTGCCAAAACTATAAGTATTGATTTCTAGTCTACTTATAGCTAAGTCTCGGATTAGGATAGTAAGTGTAGTTGAGCTTCAGACTCCACGTCGTTCATCGAATGAAGACGAAGAACTACTCAAGGGAACTTGTGGAACTTCATCAACAAAAGGTATGTGGAAACTTGAACATATCTATCACTCAAAAGTCTATCTACTCTATCTCTTATTTGTGACAAAAGTCGTATTGATATATAGACTTCGATTATACACATTTGCTATTTCGAGCTGAGTTTATCTCGCTTATCTATTTCTCGAAATATGTGTTGGTAAGCTTTCGCTTTAGCCAAGTTCATCTTTACTCGTGACTAAAGTCATATTGATTATTTCAATAACTTGAAAATCGCTTTGATGCTAATAGTTTGTGGATAGCAACTATTTTAACATCCTCTAAGAAAGTTTCAATGACTTAAATGAGAGTTTAGAACAAGTAACCAAGTTTGGATATAAACATAGTGTGTTTCTCACATTTGTGTAAAAGTCCAAAACCGGGAACCTAAAGTATGCGTACCCGTACGCGTACTGGCGGTTGTTGGAAATCTGGGTAAGTATGCGTACCCGTACGCATACTGGCAGAAGTTTCACGATTTCCGCAGTTTGAAAGTAAAAAACAAACTCAATCTGGATACTTAAGTATGTGTACCCGTTTGCATACTTGAGCATGTTACTTTCTAAAATAAGTTTGTTCATGAACTAAAACATTTATGAAATAAGGAATGCAATATTTGCAAACTGTGGGTATAATATTCATGAATTGATTCGAGTGAATAAAAATCGATTTTGCTTCGATTGTGTCTTATATACTTCTATGAGATCTAAGCAATAGAACAACTCTCTAACTAGTTTCATTTGAGTCATTTGAACTAGTTATGGTAAAGATGAATAAGGTTGATATGAAAGTGCTCATATGGCTAACCATCGGTTAACTATTGTTGAACCGACTAAGTGTACATGTTTAGGTACGGTTACTCAAACCTAAATGAAGGTACATTTCATTTGTCTATAACAAGCTAAGTTCAATCTAACAGTTGAAAAATATTAGCTTGAATCTAATGAGGTTTTCATCTGACGGTGAATATTGAATGCTTGTTACCAAGGTAACTTAGATTGCAAACCATGATTTGAAATCTATATAAAGGAGAACTCTAGCAACTAGGAAACCTAATCCCCACACCTCCTTTGTGATACTAGTTGCATAAGATAGATTCGATTCTTCTCTAACCTTAGGTTTTTAACGACACCCTGTAGGTTAACGACTTGAAGACTTCACTGTGATTGTGAAGCCAGACCCAACTATTTTCTCTGTAGTTGCGTGATCTGATCTTGCTGTTTTTTATCGTGATCGTCTCATCGTTTGTGATTCCACAATATCTTGTTTCGTTAATCGATTAAGATTATTGTGAGGTGATTGATAATACTAGGATGTTCTTCGGGAATATAAGACCGGGTTATCAATTGGTTCCTGTTCACCTTGATTTATCAAAATACGGAACAAAAACTCGAATGTATATCTGTGGGAGACAGATTTATCTATTCAATAGACTTTTATGTGTGATACAGATTTGTTTATCAAGTCTTCGAGTTTGGGTCGTAGCAACTCTTAGTTGTGAACGCAATTGTACCTTGATCAGTGTGAGATTGATTAGGGCTCAACTACATTCCATACTGAAGTTATCTTTGTAGTAGGCTAGCGTCTGTAGCGGCTGAATACATTATGGTGTTCAAATCTTGACTAGGTCCCGGGGTTTTCTGCATTTGCGGTTTCCTCGTGAACAAAAATTTTGGTGTCTGTGTTATTTCTTTTCCGCATAATATTTTGTTATATAAGTGAAATATCACAGGTTGTGCGTTGAATCGATCAATTGGTAAATCCAACATTTGGTTGTAGATTTAAATTGATTGATCCTTGAACATTGGTTTTTGGTACCGTTCAAGTTATTTCTCTTATATTCAATCAGGCTCGAAAATTCTTATTTGTTTGATTGCGGATTGAATTGAGAAATTGAGATATAACTCTTTGATATACTTTTCTTAAGAATGAGTTTAACTGTCTAGTTGATTCTCTTGAAAGTATATTGGAGTTAGTCCATACAGATTGCTACGCGAAATATTGGGTGAGGTTGTTAGACCCCCGCTTTTTCAATTGGTATCAGAGGAGGCAAACACGTTTAAGACCTCATAAGTCTGTGTTTGTAGCGATCTGAGTCTGTGGACGGAAAAACTGTCTCTGATAAACGCGTCACTATAAAAAAGAGTTATGTTTCTATAATGTCTATTAAAGAGAAAGATGTGTCAATTTCAAATATAGACGAACCTAGTGTTCTAATGAAACAGACTGACATTGACATGTGTTACCCCGATTACCCTTCAAATGAGTCTGACTCTGTTGATGAAAGGGAAGCAGCTGAAGAGAGTAAACTGATTCTAAATCTTGTTAGAATCCAGGCTGATGGAATCAATCAGTTGAAAAACAATGTCAATGTTCTTCTCGGTATAGTGAGAGATTGTGACTCTAAAGAAAATTTTGAAGTTCGATCATCATGTATCTTACTCGAGGCGAACCTCAAAAAGAATGCTTTGGAAATCGAACATCTCTTGAGTAAACTCTCTATTCAAGGATGTTCCAAAAATTCTACTATACCATTTACTTCTGTCACAACTGAAAGAGTTCCAGTTCCAGAAGTAAAATCAGAATCCCTTCCTATTGGAAAAGATGTGCTCATAGCCTTCTTTAATCAAGGAAGTTCCACATCACATGGAAGGAAGAAATCTCCAAACGATGATGTTAAGTCTGTTATCTCTAATCACTCTTGTGATCATAAAGTGTGTCTCTTTTGTGATTCAAAAGGGCATGTTAAGCAAAAGAGAAACTCTAGGTTGAATAACAATTGTTCGACTTCAACACACCTTAGATTTAATACTCAAAGGTGTAACTGACATTCGTATGTCTAAACCAATTGGTTTTAGTACTCACCCTGTGTATTCTACCAGGAAAGTCAGTTCAATGTGTTCTTCAAATGCTCAAAAGCATAACAGACTTCTTAACAAAAATCGTCCAAGAAGAACTCAAGAATTTTCTTCTGTCAAAAAGGGAGATAATGTTGCTTTTGATGTGGATAAAACATCAGGAGAAGGGAGCAAAAATGATGATCTAAAAAACAACCTGAACGTGATAATTGAAGGTTATAAAGAGATCGTCAATAGGCTGTCAATTCCCCCTAGTCAAAATTCTTCTGGTAAGAACTCAAACTATGTATCGTATTATGATGACAGTAAGTTTTATGATAACTTTTCACATCAAAAGGGATTCTTTCCTAGATTTGAAAAGAAAAAGAGACTCAACCGTGAACACCGTTCATTTAATGATCTTATGGCTCATACTTGTGCTAATTAATCATAAGGGTTGAGAGTTTACTCATAAAAATCCTGTTGAGTAAGATGTGTTAATAATCAGGTATACTTTTGACAAAATTGTTTCATGTTTAGTTGAGATATTGTCTTATCGTCAATAGCTAAACTATTGACCGCAGACAACTTTGCTTAAGTATTGGCCGTGTCTGAAGATGTTCTTCATTTTTATTTTTTTTTGCCTTATTTGCGAAGAAGTTTTCGTTGCAACTAAGTTGCATGCTAATGTTGTGCTCTAAATTGTTTCTCTAAGGAGATATAAAATTTATGGAGCCAAAAAAATGTGAAAATCTTCACGTAGCGAAAACTTTGTCGTATCGTAAAAGTACGACCTTTGGTGTGTTTTTGTTTTTGGGTCAAGTTGTGTTCGTATGAGTACCCGTGTTACTATCACGAATCAATTTTGGAAACCTTAAAAGTTACCTTCCCTAAGAAACCATTTAAATACCAAACCTTTTGAGTCACGTACCCATACTCTGGGTTGTTTTGTGTTTTGTCAAGAATGTCTTCATCTTCTCGCTCTGGTGATTTTGCAAGAGGTTTTCTTGATAAAGGTATTGGTTTCGAGTCCAAAGGGAGGAAGAAAAGAACCCTAGTAGAAGATGATTATCCTAATTCCTCATGTTATTATGCCTATACACATCATGATATTGAGAATGAGGATATGGTTTCTGCTGAAGTGGTTCATGATTTTCTTAAATACTTTGAGGAAACAAAACTGCAACTCGTTGATACTATGCAGAGTCTTGATGTGTTAAGAATTGAGTTGAAAAGGGTTAATATGACTTTGTTCTCATGAAGACACATGTTAAATAACTTCTCAATGAGGATATATTCTCTGAAGAAGCAGTGGATGTTGTCAATCACAAATCAAAGATCTCAAGGCTCGTGAGCATTCCGAAAAGGCTATTTGATTTCAGTTCATGTTCAGGTTTGGTAGTTTAGGAGTCCTTCTTTGTTTCTTAGCTTATCGATTTATTTTTGTCTAGGAAACTTCTTATGAGAATTTATTCTTATGTTTTAAGATGGAAAACTAGGGTTTGGAATAACAATTATTGTCAGTACACATAGCTATGTCCATCGATTTTCATTTTGCAATATTTTAGATTTATTTATTTAAATTCTAAAGTTTATTTGGAAGATGATTTTGCAGTATTAATCTTTATGGTTTCATATATTGCAACTTGTTATGGGATATGTGTGTTTGCGTCCGTGAACTATGATTGTCCCATACGTGTACAAAAGTTAAATTTATCATATGTCGGTATGAAAGTATTGATAAAAGATAGAATGAACTTTTGACAAACAAAAGTTAAGCCTATTATGTCATTATGCAAATATTTATAGAAGATAGGATGAACTTTTGTTTACAAAGATTAAGTCTATTATATGTCATTGTGCAAATAATGATGAAAAATAGATAGAATCTTTGTTTATTCCGCAGTATTGATCTTCCTTAATCCATATCTTTATGTAAATATTGTGCTGCTCCGTAAGTTCTCTTATGTGAGCATTTACGATTAAATTAATCATGGGTTCTCTTGTGGTTAATTTAATTGAGATTTTTGGGTACAAATTCATGTGTTCATGTGATTTGGTAATGTCCAAAGAAATCCTTCTTTTCGTATGAAAGTAAGGTCGCTCTTGTTGTTCTTTCGGGAATGACATTTTATGGGGGAGAATTCTTAATTGAACTTGTGCTTAATTGCCAAATATTAGTGGGAAGTGCTGCTGTGGAATATTATAGGAGTTATCTTGTATCTTTATAAACTCCTTGACGAATGCATTTAGTTTCGGCAATATGATTGCATCTAAAAGTTGATATGTGCTTTTCTTTTGGTCATGAAGTATCTCCATGGAAATTTCATTAGGATCCCACTAATTTTCGTACCTTTGCATATTTTATTGACAAAAAGGGGGAGAATTAATGTGTAATTCGCACTACAAATGCATGTGGTTTTCGGATCATTATGTAAGGAGGAGTGGTTTTCATGTGAGATGAAGTATTGACTAAGGGGGAGTGATACATATCACCATAGTATTATTGTCGAAATTGTGGTACAATTGAACTTTGATGTTGTGTAATAATACTATGACACTATATAATAATGACTGAGAGCTATTGTTTTCTCATTGTTATATCAACGGATCTTCCACAACAATGATGCTGAGTTGAACACATTTGGAATCATTGGAGTACTTGGAACTGACGAAGATTTCGATTAATGTTGAAGAACCAAGGATATCAAGCATTTGGATGAGAAGCTACAAAGTTTATTTATTTTGTATTCCATATGTATTGATAGTTTTGTCACTAAAATTGACAAACGGGGAGATTGTTAGAGCATTGCTCGGTCGAACTCGCAAGCGTTGTTATCTCAATCTTGTTTGTCAAGTTTAGTTGCCAAAACTATAAGTGTTGATTTCTAATCTACTTATAGCTAAGTCTCGGATTAGGATAGTAAGTGTAGTTGAGCTTTAGACCCCACGGCGTTCATCGAATAAAGACGAAGAACTACTCAAGGGAACTTGTGGAACTTCATCAACAAACGGTATGTGGAGACTTGAACTTATCTATCACTCAAAAGTCTATCTACTCTATCTGCTATTTGGGACAAAAGTCGTATTGCTATATATACTTCGATTATACACATTTGCTATTTCGAGCCGAGTTTACCTCGCCTATCTATTTCTCGAAATATGTGTTGGTAAGCTTTCTCTTTAGCCAAGTTCATCTTTACTCGTGACGAAAGTCATATTGATTATTTCAATAACTTGAAAATCGCTTTGATGTTAATAGTTTGTGGATAACAACTATTTTAATATCTGTATTTGCAGGAAATCCTACACTACACCCCTCACAAGATTTCATTAACATTCAACTCATTTTTGGATTAGCAATCTTAATTTTATTGATGAATCTTTGAACAATCTTACAAGAAAAGATAAAGGAATCAAGAATAACCACTTCTCTAGATTTTCTCTCTCCTATTTACTTGCTTCTCACTCAGAAAAGATCTCTCCCTTTCCTTTACAACTGAACATCTATTTATAAGGAATTACATAGTGGATGACAGCTAATCTGTCCTTTATTTTCGGATATGACTTGCGATATTCTCGCAACCTTATAAATATCAATCTCGCAAACTTTCTTATTTTCGCAGGATCGTCACACTTTTCTCATGATTTGGCTGATGTCGTTTATTATGTCGTTTCTGAAATTTTTCTGCGATACTGTCGTGTTGTGTTGTTAATAATTTCGCTGAGGCATTATTGCTGCGAGATTCTGATCCTACATCTTTCAATAACATCTTTCAATCACTTGCAGACCACATTCTTGGGGGCATATATAAGTAACAATTCTTCGCGACCTGGTATTGAAGATGTGTTTGTATTAAAACAAATGATTGGCGAAAGTTTGAAGCACCTAACTAAAAGGTGGAGAACTATGTGTAGTAAAATGGCTGGCCGTGTGGACGAGAGATATCTTATCTTATCATTTATCAATGCTATGTTCGCAACCAATCTATTGTATATCCAAATTTTCAGAGTCAAGAATACAATCACAATGACTGAACTGCGAGAACTTCAGGAAGAGTATATTGCTCTAGAGGAAAGGCAAAATGAAATGGAATCACACCCATTTGCGAACAACAATTCACAAGCAACGAATGCAAGCTTATTACCTAAACTAATAAACATAGTGGCGAGCACTTCGCAAGTACAACAAGAAAAGGTTACGGGCAACAACAATCAACAGAAACTGGTGGCTATGGGAAGCCGAGATCAAGAGGAGTATGAAAGATAAATAAATTTCTACAATCGTGGTGGAAATAATAAGATTCAAAGACTTGATCAGCCGCAAGAAACTTATGGAGGTCAAAGACAAAATTATAATAGAGGACAAGGAGGTCACAAGGTAGTATGGGAAGAAATCAAGATGCCACCTCTGAATGCAAGTGTGGAGAAAATATGTGAAGCTATAATTTTGATGGAGAATATACCAACACCATGGAACATGGGAACGAAACCACCTCAAAGCCGCAGAAGTCATGAGTTCTGTTCTTATCATCATTTTCACGGACATACTACAAATGATTACAGAAATATAAAGAGAATTATTCTGAGAATGATATATCAAGGAAAACTAAACCACTTTCTGGTAGGACACCCACAATCTCAACCATTACTACCACCACCACCAGAGCATCACAGAGTAAACACGGTGAAAGAAAAGGAAACGTTCTTCGTAGAAGTTGGTGCAAAAGCAACGAATCTATTCTGTCACTCTATCGTACATTCATACAAGAAAATTGAAGATTTTCATGAAAATGTTTTGAGTAGAGTGTTCGCAAGAGACAGTGATGGAAGAGAAATTATGAACATTGCGAAAATCTCGCCACTAGAGGAATGGCAGAAGCAGACTATTTCTTTTACCGCAGAAGAAGTCCCCGAAGGTGGAGAGGTACATGACAATCCATTGGTGGTAAAATTAGAAATTAATCCAAAATCGAAAGAAGATGAAGATGATGAAGCTGAAGACTCATGGGCAATTAATAGGATTCTAATAGATACCGGAAGCTCTGTGAACATCTTATTCTATCATACTTATAAAACCATGGGAAGGAGAGATGATGATCTTATACCATCAATATATAAGATATATGGTTTTAATAATACTGCCAATAAGCCTAAAGGGGAGGTTACTATGCGAATTCCATTGAAGGGAATATCTTCTGAAATCCTGTTCTGTGTTGTTGACGTAGAGTCACCCTACAATGCATTAATTGGTCGACCTTGGCTACATGGGATTCTAGGTGTAGCTTCAACTTTCCACCAGTGCATCAAATTCCCTCACCCCAGCGGTGTAGGAATCATAAAAGGAGATTGGGTTGAAGGAAAGAAATGTTACGAAACTGAGGTAGAATCCTGCGAAGGAAGAGCAAACAAGAAGGAAAGTTGGCGACGCAAAATCAAAGAGACACAAAGAAGTGAGAGATTGATGGTGGATGCAATCGAACGAAAAGAAGAAAATGTTGCGAAACTAATGCTAGCTCAGAATAAGAAATGGTGAACATACCACTACCAAGGAAGCAGTAGCAGAAAAAACAAAGAAGCAGAGAATGGCAAAGGTAATAAAAATAAGAAGTGTATGAATGATTGATTTGTTGCGACATCTCGCAACAAATAAAATTCTCAAAATACATTTTACTGAATGATAAAAAGAGATTGAGAAGTGCAAATACGATGTGATGATGTGCGAGAATCTCGCAGAGATAATGAATTCTACAAAAGAAATCAGAGAAAATGACAAAAGAGAAAGGGGCGAACCTTTATGGCGTACACCCTAGTTCGCGAATACAATTTCGCAAGAGGCAAATGTAAGACCTAAAGTACGTCATATAAGGGGGTACCTGTTGCATGGCTCAGGGAAAGGCTACACCCCGCCACCGGAACCTGAGTCATGGAGATTTGGGGTCAATAAAGCCCATCCGGGAGAGGCACCTTGGATTCTCAACTTAAGCATATGACTTAGGTTGGGCGACTAAGGTAATAAGGACTCTCCCAAGGAGTGCAGAATCTGACCAAGGCGCCGAGGTACACGGTTGAGTCAAGAGTGCCAGGGGCGTCTGGAGCGTACCTTGCCATTCTTGACAAGTCTTGGCTTATACTGCACTCGGCCCGAAGAAAACCCCACTTAGGGTGCAGTCTCGTAACCATAAGCCCTATAGGTAAAAGGGATAAAAGGCTGCGAAAAAAACTGGTTGTTGTTAAGACTGGATGGGAGGAGCCAACCTTGTATGGTAGAGGTACGCCTCCTTGAAGAGGCAACCAGGGGGGAGATAAGGGCGGCACCCTCCATTAGGGAGATGATAAGTGTCTTAAGACGCAAATGTCATGAGGATTTTTACTCGCAAGGGTATTAAGGCTTTTCATATTTGTGCGACAATCCTGAAGAAGCAATAATACAAAAGAGAAAGATAAGACGAAATCAATGGGTTTTCGCATGAAAGTGCGAAGACGTCCTGCGATTTCGTCGCAAGACGACAATATCATGGGACTTTATTTTCGCAAGAATATTTAGGCCTGTCATATTGTCGCAACAATCCTGAAAAGGCAATAATACAAAATAAAAAGTTAAGACAAGATCAATGGGTTCTTACATGAAAATGCAAGGACGTCCTGCGATTTTGTCGCAATGACAAGAGATGGCATAATAAGACCTTTAACTAGGAAGGCAAAATAAGACCATACATGAATGAGATTTTGAAAAGAATCAAAATTCATTTCGCATATGATTGCGAAATTATACATAAACAACTGCGAAGTTGAGGCAAAAAATAAGAAAAATCTGCAAAATCTCTCATTTGGATATAAATAACAGAGGCAAGTATGGGAATGAATGAAATTAGAAAATGTTATTTGTCTCCACATGATAGATTTACGCAAAAATTCAACAATTAGTGATTATGTTGATTAACCGTATTGCAAGGAAGAATTGTTTTAATGAATGCAGGTCGAAATGAAAGAAACTAATATATTAAGGAATATGGGGAACCAAAAGAATTCGCAAATATACAAAAAGAAGGAATAAATGTACAAGTATTACAGGAGATCAAAGAAAGAAACAAAGACTACTTCTTAGTTGATCCTTCATCATCTTCATCAGACTTGTTATCTTCTTCGTCTGCATCAGAACCTTTATCTCCATCAGAACCTTCATCACCATCAGATTCTTCATCATCAGCTTCGCTATCAGAGATGATCAGACTAGGAATGTTCTTTGGGATCTCCTCCAAGAGACAAGGATAATCAGAGTGAGGAATATTATGGTCATCAAAAACCATTTGAATAGTTTGATTGCGAAAATGCAGAGCGTCGTTCTTAAAGTTCGCAACAGTGATCTTGGTTTGATTCTTTAATCTAGAATATTTGCCATTGCGAGAAGAAAGATTCTTTGCGAGTTCCTCTTTTTCAGTTTTGAAGTTCCTCAACTCTTTGGCGATATCTACTTTCAGATCCTGCGAAGCATATAGCAATTAATCAGTAACTTGATAAAAACTCGTGAAAAACCAAAGATTAATAAAGGAAAACAGTTAATGACCTTCTCTCTCAGAAATTATATCTCTAATCAAGGTTGTATGATCAACTTGGAGACTAAAATTTACACCTAAATCTTTTCTGGCATTATCCAAGATTGTCGCAGCCCAACCGAACTCATCATCACTATTTATGAGAAGACGATAACGAACTTGGTTTTCTCTCTCGCTAAGCACAGCATTTTGACGATTGGCTTCATCTCGTTCAAGTTGAACCTCAAGAAGAGTCTCTTGGAATTTCTCCAAAGCCTTAACACCTTGATCAGAGATACGATCGTTATCATCTATAAGTTTGCTAATCTTGGTTCTTAATTCATTGATCTTCTCTTTAGAATTGAGATAAAAACGTTTAAATTGGTTGGATAAACCTAAACTAGATCTATGATCAATCTCTAAGAGGAGAAATTTGGATTTAAGTTCATTCAAAGGCAGAGATGAAATTTTATCATTAGAGAAACTATTCAAAGATTTATTAAGATGTTCAAGAAGAGTGTCATTATCTAGGGCATCGGGAAATGAACGAAGAAGAATGGCTTCATCATAAAGGCCATAAATGTCTGCAAAAAGGATTAATCAAATAAGATAAGACAATAGGATGAATGAATGAAAGGAAAGGATAAAAATTGCATACCATAGAGCTGATCATTAGCTTTTCGAAGAGTAGAAATTTTGTTCCTTTGCGAAGAAGTGTCGGTTTCCAGTTGTTTGTTCTTCTCGCGAAATCTTTAATTTCAGCTTCTAATTGTTCGTTCTTCTCACGAAGACCTTTAGCTTCAGTTTCCAGTTCTTCATTCTTCGTACAAAATTGAAGATTCTTCTTTTCAAGAATTTCACGTCTCCTCTCCAAATCTGAGGCAACAGCGAAAGAAGCTTTTCCATCCTGCGAAGAAAATACAAAAAATAATTAAAATAAAAAGAAATTTTGAGTCACAATAATGAAGAAGTAAAAATACGAAAGCATACCAAACTATTGAGGGAATTTAGGAAGCTAGGAGTCACTGATCTGGAGACTCGACGAAGAGAACTATCACCATCCAACAAAGGAGTATCGCAAATAGTTGCGAGAGCTTTGCATATACTGGCGAGGCAATTATCTCCCATCCCTTGCCAAGAATCAGAGAAGATACCAGATAATTGTGCCATAGAGGATTCAGGTGGAGTATCTTTACTCGCAGCAGATTCGTCATCATCATCTTTATTGACTGCATCATCTTCAGAACCAATAGGGAAATGAACATCTGAAGGAGGAGTAGAATTCCCTCTCTTTCTTTTCTTTGAAGAGGATGCATATGATTTTCCTTTGCGAAGAATATTTTTACCCTTATCACCAGCCGTCGCAGCCTTGGTGGATTCTTCTACTTCAACGATAACCTTCACACACAAATGAAGATAAGAAACAGAGGCAACAATATATTGTTTAAAATCATAAAAGAATATTTCTTACCTCATCTGTGTATGAGCGAAAAGCTAACAAGGTATTGGCTTTACCAGTCCTGCGGTAGCTATCTATCAGTTTCTGGATCTGTAGAATGTCGCAAGAATCAGCGAACAAAAGAGTAAAGATAAATAAAGAAACATAAAGTGGGCGAAATTAGAAGAAATATACCTCTTTCACTTTATCAGGCCAAGAGAATACCCAGGGTCGATAAGCGGTGAGATTCGCAGGAATGACATTAGAACCAGCAATATAGGGTCCTTTCAGCATCAAGGGGAAGACGCACCATTTATCATCTTTGGATTGGCGAGGGGTTTTATTTATTCCAGAGTGCCAATCAATGTCATGCATGAGAATTTTATCTTCAGCAATAACATCCTTCCTTTTCAAGCGAACACCCCAGTGAGTATTCTCCTTCTTCATAGATATTAGTTCATAATTTTCGAAGAAATTCGCTACTGTGTACTTCTCAGCGACTATCTCCAAGTATGCGAATTTAGGATCCCTAAGCTCTTTAGGATAAAGAGATCCTTTACCAGCACCGCGATTAGCAAACTCTAATATCAGACGGATGCAATCCCCACTCAATTGGAAGATAGCTCGCGAAAATCCCGAGTGAGCGAGAATTTCATAGAACAGAGGAATATCTGGGTCATAAAGAGGAATTGGGAGACCTGCGAGAATTTGACCCAGCGAAACTATGATTGATTGATCATCACAATGTTGATCAGAGAAAAGTTTGATAGACAGAATTGACTTGGCACTTTCACCAGGAATGGTAGAAAGTGTGAAACCTTTCTCGGCAAGATCTTTTTGAACATCCTTTAAGGTTTTTCATGTTTTTGACCACTTGGAGGAATATCTAAATATAGAATATGGGAATGGATGAAGAATTAAGAAGATTGAAGAAGGAAGATAGAAGACAAATTACAGCAGAGGAATTTACGGAGAAAATGATAAAGTTGCAGAGAAGATGAAAAAGAGAGTAAAAAAGAAGAAAAGGGAGAGTAAGAAGAGAATATATAGAGGAGATTTTCTAGAAGATAAACACAATTAATGCGAAAAGACGTGAACGGTTGAAAAGCAGCGGTTACAGAAGACGTGTCAAGAAACAGATGGGAGAAAAGATAGTGTGATAAATGCAGAATATGAAGTGATGGATAGCTGCGGCATTTCTCACATCGTTCTCTACTTCGCAGAGAAGATATGAGAAGAGGCAAGATGTAGGATCAGAATCTCGCAGCAATAATGCCTCAGCGAAATTATTAACAACACAACACGACAGTGTCGCAGAACAATTTCAGAAACGATATCAGCCAAATCATGAGAAAAGTGTGACGATCCTGCGAAAATAAGGAAGTTTGCGAGATTGATATTTATAAGGTTGCGAGAATGTCGCAAGTCATATCCGAAAATAAAAGACAGATTAGCTGTCATCCACTATGTAATTCCCTATAAATAGTCGTTCGGTTGTAAAGGAAAGGGAGGGATCTTTTCTGAGTGAGAAGCAAGTAAATAGGAGAGAGAAAATCTAGAGCTGTGGTTATTCTTGATTCCTTTATCTTTTCTTGTAAGATTGTTCAAAGATTCATCAATAAAATTAAGATTGCTAATCCAAAAATGAGTTGAATGTTAATGAAATCTTGTGTGTAGTGTAGGATTTCCTGCAACTACAATATCCTCTAAGAAAGTTTCAATGATTGAAATGAGAGTTTAGAACAAGTAACCAAGTTTGTATATAAACATAGTGTGTTTCTCACATTTGTGTAAAAGTCCAAAACCGGGAACCTAAAGTATGCGTACCCATACGCGTACTGGCGGTTGTTGGAAATCCGGTAAGTATGCGTACCCATACGCATACTGGCGGAAGTTTCACGTCCGTGAATTTCTGCAGTTTGAAAGTAAAAAAACAAACTCAATCCGGCTACTTAAGTATGCGTACCCATTAGCATACTTAAGCAGGTTACTTTCTAAAATCGGTTTGTTCATGAACTAAAATATTTATGTAATAAGGAATGCAATCTTTGCAAACCCTGGGTATAATATTCATTAATTGATTCGAGTGAATCAAAATCGATTTTGCTTCGATTGTGTCTTGTGTACTTCTATGGGATCTAATCAATTGAACAACTCCCTAACTAGTTTCATTTGAGTCATTTGAACTAGTTATGGTAAAGATGAATAAGGTTGATATGAAAGTGCTCATATGGCTAACCATTGGTTAACTATTATTGAACCGACTAAGTGTACACGTTTAGGTACGGTTACTCAAACCTAAATGAAGGTACATTTCATTTGTGTATAACAAGCTAAGTTCGATCTAACGGTTGAAAGATATTAGCTTGAATCTAATCAGGTTTTCATCTAACGATGAATATTGAATACTTTGTTACCAAGGTAACTTAGATTGCAAACCCTTATTTGAAATCTATATAAAGGAGAATTCTAGGAACTGGGAAACCTAATCCCCACACCTCCTATTTGATACTGGTTGTATAAGATAGAGTCGCTTCTCCTTTAACCAGACCCAACTATTTTCTCTATAGTTGTGTGATCTGATCTTGCTGTTTTCTATCGTGATTGAGTACAATCGTAAGATTGGCTTGGGATTTATATCTCCGATAGGCAATATAGAAAAGTAGTCACAAACATCTTCGTCTCATCGTTTGTGATTCCACAATATCTTGTTTCGTTAATCGATTAAGATTATTGTGAGGTGATTGATAATACTAGGTTGTTCTTCGGGAATATCAGTCTGGGTTATCAATTGGTTCATCTTCACCTTGATTTATCAAAATACGGAACAAAAACTCGTAGGTATATCTGTGGGAAACATATTTATCTATTCAATAGACTTTTCTGTATGATACAGATTTGTTTATCAAGTATTCGACTTTGGGTCGTAGGAACTCTTAGTTGTGGGTGAGATCAGCTAAGGGAATCAAGTGCATAGTATCCTGATGGGATCAGAGACGTAAGGAACGTGAATGTACCTTGATCAGTGTGAGATTGATTAGGACTCAACTACATTCCAGACCGAAGTTAGCTTTGTAGTAGGCTAGTGTCTGTAGCGGCTTAATACAGTGTGGTGTTCAAATCTGGACTAGGTCCCGGGGGTTTTCTGCATTTGTGGTTTCCTCGTTTACAAAACTTCTGGTGTATGTGTTATTTCTTTCCCACATTATATTTTGTTATAGAATTGGAATATCACAGGTTGTGCGTTGAATCGATCAATTGGTAAATCCAATCTTTGGTTGTCGATTGAAATTGATTGATCCTTGAACATTGGTCTTTGGTACAGTTCAAGTTATTTCTATTATATTCAATCAGGCTCGCAAATTATTATTTGTTTGATTGCGGATTGAATTGAAAAATTGATATATAACTCTTTGATATACTTTTCTTAAGATTGAGTCTAACTGTCTAGTTGATTCTCTTGAAAGTATATTGGAGTTAGTCCATACAGATTGCTAAGCGAAATATTGTGTGAGGTTGTTAGACCCCCTCTTTTTCACATGCGATTTGCACAGATGATCAATTCCAAGTCGAGGTATTGACGGTGCCTGGTTGAACTGTCAGTCCCCAGTATTGTCACTTTTCTTCCGCGTTACCGATACATTCTGGTTTGAGATTTAGGGTCTCAGTAGAAATCGCAACTGATTTGACCATTTGTAGAACATAAGTATCCACCGTGTCTTGTGTATTGACCTTCAATACCTTTGGTTTTCTATTTATTCGAACATATCTTCTTTTGCTCCTGTATATATATTATCAGAAGAGATTTTGATCACGATCATACCTCTCATCATCATGTCTGACAGCAGTGCATGTTCTCGAAATGAATCTCTGGAAAGGCATGGAGTTGGAGCGTCCCTCTTGGTAGGCTACATGATTTTCTTTTTACCTTCATGTAATCCGAATGACTGATCAAAGAAAGTGATTTGTTGCAGAATAATCAGGGAGATCGACTTTCTTCTTCCCATTACAGCTTAGACCCAAGCGGACTGTTAAGGTTCCTGCTCGTTATAGACCTACTCGTGATGATGCTGGAACATCTTTGAGTTTCCGATCGGAGGTTTCCTTCGAATGAGCGTCGCTCTAATTTTACTGAAATTGAATATTTTTGGTCACAGGTTGATGTTCACGTCGTTGTTGACGCTAGGAAGAGAAAAAATGGAAAGTCTGTGGTTGTAGCTGATAGTGGTGACAACCGTGTTGACGACAATTCGATCAATTCTGTAGATGTTGATTCTAGGGTTCCTGTACGGAGTATCCAGCGGCTGGACTCCCTTTCGACACTTGTTTGCCCATACAATCAAATCGTTTGCGACTTCATCGAGAACGTACAGACACATTGCTAAGATTTGGAGAAGGTACGGACACATTGCTACTACTGAAGTATGGAGAGGTTTTCATCCAACCATATTGACTACAGTCGCTGGATGATTGCCCATCATTGATAAAATGAACAAGATAAACCTGCGAAATATCAAAAACAAAGAGCTGCATAGATGGGATGATATGATCTCGAACTGTGAGACCTTGCGGTTCAATATAAGCTGGATCCGTCGTCGACTCGAGGTTATCAAGATTGATAGAGCGGTTGCTGCTGCAAATGTGATTTCTGCTACAACTGCTGTCATGAAAAAGGAAAAGGCACTCGCTCTGGAGTCGGCAAGGGTTGAGAAAGTTGTCCAGGACTTGAAAGTGAAGACTGAAAACTTTCAAAAGAGACTTGAAATGGCCTTTAGTAAGAATTATTTGTTGTTGGATGGTTTTCTCTGAGTAAGCGTTTGACAGAGATTTTTTTTTTGTTTAAGACTTGTTTTTGAATGAAGTAGGTTGGTTGATGGATGGAAGAATTTTTCTATTAGATTAATGAAATCTATTTTGAATTTCGAACGAATGAGCATATTGCATACTCGTTGGAGGAATAGAAATTACATTTTGAAATTAAAATAATTTTTTTACTGATCATTCAGGCATAATATGCTTTGAGCCACTTGCCATTGATGATGTTTCCTTCCACCCCTCCATTAACAGCCAAGATTTTGTAATATCCACTTGATACTGCCTTGATGATTACATATGGCCCTTCCCATTTTGGAGAGAACTTGGGAGTGGACATGTCTTGTTGAATATGCTTTGTTGTTTTTAGAACCAAATCTCCTACTTGAAATGTTCGAGGTCTTATCATTTTGTTGTATGTCCTGAAAATCATTTGTTTGTAAGCTTCCACATATTTTTCTACCTTGGACCTCCTTGACTCGAGCATATCCAATTCAGCAATTCTTGAATTGGACACTTCAACTTCATCCCATTGTATTCCACTGGACGCTGCAATCCTTGCTGAAGGAATTTTATCTCAGCTGGGAGAATGGCATCAGCCCGTAGACGAGAGAGTATGGTGAGGTCCTGATTGAGCTTCTAGGTACGGTTCGATAATCCCATAAAGCTATAGGCAGTTGTTCATGCCACGTTCGAGGGTTATCATGAATCGTTCGACTGAGAATCCGGATCAAAGTCTTGTTGATACTCTCCGCTTGTCCGTTGCCTTTGGGATAGTGTGTAGAGAAAATTTGTTTGATACCATATTCCTCGAGTAATTCTTCCACATGTCTGTTGGCAAAAGGAGTCCCATTATCTGTGATGATATGTTTTGGAACGCTGAATCTACATATGATGTATTCCTTGATGAAGGTTGCAATAGTGACTCCAGTGGTGCTTTGAAGAGGGATAGCTTCAACCCATTTGGTGAAATACTCAGTTGTTGTGATGATGTATTCATGCTGCTTCGAAGATGCAAGATTGATTTTTCCGATGATATCCAGTCCCCAGCTATAGAAAGGTCATGGACTGCTCACACAATGTAATGGGAGGTAAGGAGTGTGAATGAGATTACCATGGATCTAGCATTGATGACATTTCTGAACATAAGCAGCTGCATCATCTTCCATGGTCGGCCAATATTATTTCTCATGGATCTGGAGAAATAATTTCTTCTTTCCTTGATGTTCTCCCTCGTGCATTTCTTTGAGGATTGTTGGGATTTCATGCTCATCCAAGCATCTCACCGGGTTCCAACCAAAGCTTTTGTGATACAAAATCGCTTCCAGATAGACAAACCGCTTGGCCCTCTGGGTGAGTTTGATTGCCTCTTTCTTTTCTGACGGCAAATCGTTGTCGCGCAAGTATTTGATGTAAGGTTCTCTCCAGTCCCCAATGTGATATACTGTTAGAGCTTCCAAATGATGAGGTGGTGTCGGACTATTTGGACAAGACCCTTGCAGCATTCGCGACTGAACTTCCATGAGGGCCAATAGTACCTGAGCCTTTGGAGCCTCCTGTAAAGTGTGACCGCCAACGTTTGTCCGCATATTTCCTCATGTATATGTTTGAGTTGCACGCTCGCTTCTTCGTCCTCGAGACATCGGGACAAAGACCCATCAGGATTGCAATAATATAGTGATCTATGTAGCATAAAAAGGTTCTTCAACTCCTTGAGGCTAATTTTCCCTTCTGTAAGGGAACTGCTCAATTCATGAATGATAGGTGCTCGCTAGTCGCTCGTTTGAGCATCCTCAACTTGATCGAGCCAGGTTGATGACACAGAATGCCTTTGTACAGTGATGGACTTCTCTGACCCTTTAAATTGCAGTTTGGATGCAACAGTTGCCAAACAGTCAGCGTGTCTGTTGTTGGTACGACCTGAAAAAGCGGGGGTCGAACAACCACACCCAATATTTTCGATTAGAAATCTGTATGGACTAACTCCAATATACTTTCTAGAGAATCAACTAGACAGTCAGACTCAATATAGAGAAAAGTATATAGAGGAGTTAATATCTCTCTCTCTTGATTTGATCTTTACTCAAGCAAATAAGAATTTGCGAGTCTTTATCAAATACAAGGATAAAAAACTTGGATGGTACCAAAGACCAATATCCAAGGATCAATTAATTTCCAATCAACAACCAAAGGTTGTATTTCACAATTGATCGATACAAATGCACAACATGTGATATTTCAATCATATAACAAAATATAATGCGGAATAGAAATAATACAGACACCAGAAATTTTGCTAACGAGGAAACCGCAAATGTAGAAAAACCCCGGGACCTAGTCTAGATTGAACACCACACTGTATTAAGACGCTACAGACACTAGCCTACTACAAACTAACTTCGGTCTGGACTGTAGTTGAACCCTAATCAATCTCACACTGATTCAAGGTACTGTTGCGCTCCTTACGTCTCTGATCCCAACAGGATACTACGCACTTGATTCCCTTAGCTGATCTCACCCACAACCAAGAGTTGCTACGACCCAAAGTCGAAGACTTTAATAAACAAATCTGTATCACACAGAAAAGTCTACAAGGATAGATAAATCTGTCTCCCACAGATAAACCAAAAAGTTTTGTTCTGTCTTTTGATAAAAATCAAGGTGAACAAGAACCAATTGATAAACCAGACTTATATTCCCGAAGAACAGCCTAGTATTATCAATCACCTCACAATAATCTAAATCGTATGGTTGCGAAACTAGATATTGCGGAATCACAAACGATGGGACGAAGATGTTTGTGATTTCTTTTTATCTTGCTCTATCGGAGATATAATCTCAAGTCAATTATTCAATTCAACTTGTAGGATAGAAAATGGCAAGATCAGATCGCTCAACTGCAAGAGAAGTATTTTCGTCTGGCTTCACAATCCAAATGAAGTCTTTCAGTCGTTAATCGACAGGGTCTCGAGAAGAAACCTACGATTAAAGGAGAATCGACTCTAGCAAACCAACTAGTATCACACAGGAGGTGTGGAGATTAGTTTTGCACAGTTGCTAGACGTCTCCTTATATAGTTTTCAAATCAGGCTTTGCAATCTAAGTTACCTTGGTAACAAAGCATTCAATAATCACTGTTAGATGAAAAACCTGATTTATCCAAGCTAATACCTTTCAATCGTTAGATCGAAACTTAGCTTGTCACACACAAATGAAATGTATTCATTTAGGTTTGAGTAACCGTACCTAAACGTGTACATTGGTTGGTTCACAAATGGTTGACCAACGGTTAGCCATATGAGTGCTTTCATATTAATCGTATTCATTTTTATCATAACTAGTTCAAATGACTCATAAGAAATAGTTCAAGAGTTGTTCAATTGCTTAGGTCTTTATACATAGACACAATTGAAACAAAATCGTTTTGATTCATTTGAATCAATTCATGAACAATATACCCACGGTTTGCAAAGATTGCATTCCTTATAATTTATTGTTTTAAGTCCATGAACTACCGATTTGAGAAATAACTAGCTTGGGTATGCGTACCTTAGCTACGGGATTTTGAGTTGGTTTTAGTTTCCAAACTCAGCAGACTTTTTCGGGTGAAAAAGTTCCGCCGGTACGCGTACCTAAGGTGACTGGTTTTTGAGTTCGTAAACTTCAAACTCAGGAGAATTTCACGGACGTGAATTTCCGCCAGTACGGGTACGCGTACCCAACCTGTCTCCTTCACCAATACCACATGCACACATATGCACACACTTGGTTTTCGGCACATGGATTTATACACTAATGTGCGAACACACTATATGCTTACATACATAGGTGGTTACATATTCTCAACTCTACATTTCAATCATTGGAACATTCTTCTATAATGTTATAACAGTCTGAAGACATAAAGAATCGACTATCGTCATCAAAGCTATTTTCAAGATTGAAACGTCATCATGACTTTCGTCACGGGTAAAGATGAAGATGGTTAAAGCAAAAGCTTACCAACACTATTTCGAGAAAATATAGGCGGGTAAACTCGGCTCAAAATAGCAAATGTGTATGTATGAAAACTATCATACTTGACTTTTGTCTCAAGACTAGGAGATAGAGTAGATAGACTTTTGAGTGACAAGATGAGTTCAAATCTCCACATACCTTTTGGTCGGATGAAGTTCCACTGGTTCCTTGAGTAGTTTTTCGTATTTGCAAGATAATCGCCATAGAGTCTGGAGCTCAACTATTCCTAACTATCCTAGACCGAGACTTAGTCATAAGTATACTAGAAATCAAGACATATAGTTTTGATCACTAATATTTGAAAAATCGGGGGTATAACAACCATACCCAATATTTCGCTTAGCAATCTGTATGGACAAACTCCAATATACTTTCTAGAGAATCAACTAGACAGTCAGACTCAATTTAGATAAAAAAAGTATATTAAAGAGTTTATATCTCAATCTCTCGATTTGATATATACTCAAGCAAATAGAAATCTGCGAGTCTTTATCAAATACTAGAGAGATAACTTGGATGGTACCAAAGGCCAATATCCAAGTGTTAATCAATTTAAATCAACAACCAAAAGGCCGGGTATTCTAATTGATTGAAAAACGCACAACCTGTGATATTTAAATTATATAACAAACTATAATGCAGAAAAGAAATAACACAGACACCAGAATTTTGTTAACGAGGAAACCGCAAATGCAGAAAAACCCCGGGACCTAGTCCAGTTTGAACACACACTGTATTAAGTCGTTACAGACACTAGCCTACTCCAAATTAACTTCAGTCTGGACTGTAGTTGAACCCCAATCAATCTCACACTGATCCAAGGTACAGTTGCGCTCCTTACGTCTCTGATCCCAGCAGGATACTACGCACTTGATTCCCTTAGCTAATCTCACCCACAACTAAGAGTCGCTACGACCAAAAGTCGAAGACTTTAATAAACGAATATGTATCACACAGAAAAGTCTACGGTAATAGATAAATTCGTCTCCCATGAATATACCTGCGAGTTTTGTTCCGTCTTTTGATAAATCAAGGTGAACAGGAACCAACTGATAACCCGGACTTATATTCCCGAAGAACAGCCTAGTATTATCAATCACCTCACAATAATCTTAATCGACGCAGCGAAAAAAGATATTGTGGAATCCAAAACGATGAGACAAAGTGTTTGTGATTACTTTTATATCTTGCCTATCCTAGATATCAATCTCAAGCCAATTATTACAATTGTACTCGTACGATAGAAACAGCAAGATCAGATCACACAACTACAAGAAAGTAGTATCGGTCTGGCTTCACAATCCCAACGAAGTCATTAAGTCGTAACCTGGTTTAGAAGAAGAAACCAAAGGTTAAAGGAGAATCGACTCTAGCTTAGCACAACTAGTATCACACAAAAGGTGTGGGGATTAGATTATTGTGAGGTGATTGATAATACTAGGTTGTTCTTCGGGAATATAAGTCTGGGTTATCAATTAGTTCCTATTCACCTTGATTTATTAAAAGACGGAACAAAACTCATAGGTTTATCTGTGGGAGAAAGATTTATCTATTATCATAGACTTTTATGTGTGATACAGATTTGTTTAGGGGTTATCTTGTATCTTTCAACTCCTTGATGGATGCATTTAGCTTCGGCTTTGTGATTGCATCTAAATAAGTTGATATATGCTTTCTTTTGGTCATGAAATATCTCTTTCGGAAATTTCATTAGGATCCCGTTCTTGTATCTTTGCCAATTTTATTGACAAAAAGGGGGAGAATTAATATGTATTTCACACCACAAATACATATTGTTTTCGGATCATTATGTAAGGGGGAGTGGTTGCCATGTGATATGGAGTATTGACTAAGGGGGAGTGATACATATCACCATAGTATTGTTGTTGAAGTTGTGATACAATTGAAATTTGACGCTGTATAATGATAATATGACATTGTATAACAATGATCGAGAATTATGTTTTCTCATTGTTATAGCTACGGATTTTCAACAACGATGATGCTGAACTTACAACTTTTGGGATCATTGGAGTACTTGGAAGTGATGAAGATTTCAAGTAATGTTGAAGATTAGACATGTGGAATAGGAGCTACAAAAGTTAATTTATTTATTTTTTGTATTCCATACGTATTAATAGTTTTGTCACTAAAATTGACAAAGGGGGAGATTGTTAGAGCATTGCTCCGTCAAACTCGCATGCGTTGCTATCTCAAGCATGTTTGTCAATGTTAGTGATCAAAATTATAAGTCTTGATTTCTAGCCTATTATAGCTAAGGTCTCGGACTAGGATAGAAAGTGTAGTTGAGCTCAAGAACTCCATGGAAATCATCAGACAAGACGAAGGACTACTCAAGGAACTGGTGGATCTTCATCGACTAAAAGGTATGTGGAGACTTGAACTTGTCTATCACTCAAAAGTCTATCTACTCTATCTCATATTCTTGAGACAAAAGTCGTTTTGTTATATAGACTTTGATTATACACATTTGCTAGTTCGAGACGAGTTTATCTCGCCTATCTATTTCTCGAAATATGTGTTGGTAAGCTTTTTCTTTGGCCAAGTTCATCTTTACCTAGTGACGAAAGTCATGTTATGTTTCAATCACTTTGAAAATTGCTCTGACGAAAAATGGTTTGTGAATAACAACTATATAACGTCCTCTGAGAATGTTTCAATGATTGAAATGAGAGTTTAGATTATATAACCATTGGTGGATATAAGCATTGTTGTGGAAACACATATATGTATAAGTCCTTATTCCTTGAACTGAAGTTTGTGAACTTTGTTGATCAAGAGAACTGGAATAGTGGCGTGAGCTAAGTCCGCGAACTGGCAGAAGCTCTCGACCTGAGAAAATATGTTGGAGTTTGTGAACTCCTTCCGGGAACTTAAGTCCGCGAACCCAGTCTGCGAACTTGAGTTGGTTATATCTAAAAACGATTGCTTGTGAACTTATTCATATTAACTAAGGAATGCTAAATGCAAACCGTGGCTATATAGTTCATGAACCGATTCGAGTGAATCAAATTGTTTTTGCTTCGATTGTGTCTTGTGTAGTTACATAAGATTTCCTTACAATTGAACAACTCTCTAACTAGTTCATTTGAGTCATTTGAACTAGTTATGGTGAAGAAAAACATGGTTGATATGAAAGTGCTCATATGGATAACCATTGGTTAACTATTGTTGAACCAACAAATGTTCATGTTTTACATAAACCCAAAATAGTATATTTAATTTGTGTGTAACAAGCTAAGTTATCGATCTAACGGTTGAGAAATATTAGCTTGAATCTAATCAGGTTTTCTTCTAACGGTGAATATTGAATGCTTTGGTACCAAGCTAACATTGATTACGAACCCTGATTTGAAAGACTATATAAGGGAGAACTCTAGCAACTTGGAAACCCAAACCCCACACCTTACGTGTGATACTAGTTGTGTAAGCTAGAGTAGATTCTCCTTTAACCTTAGGTTTTCTTCTCCAAACCAGGTTAACGACTTAAAGACTTCATTGAGATTCTGAAGCCAGACCGATACTACTTTCTCGTAGTTGTGTAATCTGATCTTGTTTATTCTATCATGTTGAAGACAATCTTAACGATAGGCAAGATAGAAAAGTAGTCACAAACATCTTCGTCTCATCGTTTGTGATTCCACAATATTTTTTTTCGCTGCGTCAATTAAGATTATTGTGAGGTGATTGATAATATTAGGTTGTTCTTCGGGAATATAAGTCTGGTTTATCAATTGGTTCATGCTCACCTTAATTTATCAAAAGACGGAACAAAAACTCGTAGGTATATTCGTGAGAGACGGATTTATCTATTATGTAGACTTTTCTGTGTGATACAGATTTTTTTATTTAAGTCTTCGACTTTGGGTCGTAGCAACTCTTAGTTGTGGGTGAGATCAGCTAAGGGAATCAAGAGTGTAGCATCCTGCTGGGATCAGAGACGTAGGAGCATAACTGTTAGAGCATTTCTCGGTCGAACTCGCATGCGTTGCTATCTCAAGCATGTTTGTCAATGTTAGTGATCAAAACTATAAGTCTTGATTTCTAGCCTATTATAGCTAAAGGTCTCGGACTAGGATATAAAGTATAGTTGAGCTCAAGACTCCATGGAAATCATCAAACAAGACGAAGGACTACTCAAGGAACTGGTAGAAATTCATCGACTAAAAGGTATGTGGAGACTTGAACTTATCTATCACTCAAAAATCTATCTACTCTATCTCCTATTCTTGAGACAAAAGTCGTTTTGATATATAGACTTCCATTATACACATTTGCTATTTCGAGCCGAGTTTAACTCGCCTATCTATTTCTCGAAATATGTGTTGGTAAGCTTTCGCTTTAGTCAAATTCATCTTTACCTTGTGACAAATGTCATGTTATGTTTCAATCACTTTGAAAATTGCTCTGACGAAAAATGGTCTGTGAATAACTGCTATATAACGTCCTCTGAGAATGTTTCAATGATTGAAATGAGAGTTTAGATTACATAACCATTGGTAGGATATAAGCATTGTTGTAGAAACACATATATGTATAAGTCCTTATTCCTTGAACCAAAGTTTGCGAACTTTGTTGATGAAGAGAAACGGAATGTGGCGTGAGCCAATTCCGCGAAGTGGCGGAAGTTCTCGACCCGAGAATTTCTGCTGGAGTTTGTGAACTCCTTCCGTGAGCTTAATTCCGCGAACCCGGTCCGCGAACTTGAGTAGGTTATATCTAAAATCGGTTGTTCTTGAACTCATGTTTATATAAACTAAGGAATGCTTTTGCAAACCGTGGCTATAAAGTTCATGAACCGATTCGAGTGAATCAAACCATTTTTGCTTCGATTGTGTCTTATATAGTTACATAAGTGTTTGTACCGTGTATGAAATACACGGGAGGCCCGTAAATCAATACAAGGAGCCATGCAAGGAAGGTTAATGCCATGAGTTATGCATGGAAAATTAATGCAAGTGAGGTTTCATGCAGTATTAATTCCAGCAGTTTCATGCAGAATTGAAGATGGAGGCATGCAGTATTAATTCCAGCAGTTTCATGCAGAATTGAAGATGGAGGCATGCAGTATTAAATTCCAGCAGTTTCATGCAGAATTGAAGAGGGAGGCATGAATGAGCAGTTAATGCCATTTAAGTTTATATTGAAATTATGTATACAATTGTATAAATAGTGAGGAGCATAAATCAAATGGGGAGATAGCCAATACAAGAAAAGAGCCATGTAATTCTATTATCAATAAAAAACTACTCCCAAAGGGGATTCATCCGTGGATGTAGGCAAACCATGCCGAACCACGTAAAACATATGTCTTATTTATTTTTTCTTCAATTCGTATCCTAACCCAAAATACACACCAAATAATGGATTCAATCATGTTTCGTGCCCGAACGTAATTTTGGGTACAAACATTGGCGCCGACTAAGGGGATTCGAGTGAAATAATCGTGTTTTATCATTGAGAGAGGTGCGGAAAAATCTGCACGAAATTTCATGCAAAGATCAGCAGAAGAACATGAAAGCAAAAGTTTATGTGTTCGAGAAACTTTTATGTGCACTGAGAGCAGCAACATGATCGAGTTCGAGGTTCGTGGATAAAGACATGATCGAGTTCTTCGGGAATATAAGTCCGGTTTATCAATTGGTTACTGTTCACCTTGATTTATCAAAAGACGGAACAAAACTCGTAGGTATATTCGTGGGAGACGGATTTATCTATTACCGTAGACTTTTCTGTGTGATACAAATTTGTTTATTAAAGTCTTCGACTTTGGGTCGTAGCAACTCTTAGTTGTGGGCGAGATCAGCTAAGGGAATCAAGTACGTAGCATCCTACTGTAATCAGAGGCGTATGAGCATAACTGTACCATGGATCAGTATGAGTTTGATTTGGGTTCAACTACAGTCCATACCTAAGTTAGTTTGGAGTAGGCTAGTGTTTGTGGCGGCTTAATATAGTGTGTGTTCAATCTGAACTAGGTCCCGGGGTTTTTCTGCATTTGCGGTTTCCTCTTTAACAAAATTCTGGTGTCTGTGTTATTTCTTTTCCGCATTATATTTGTTTATATAATTGAAATATCACAGGTTGTGCGTTGTTCAATAAATTAGAATATCCGACTTTTTGGTTGTTGATTTAAATTGATTGACACTTGGATATTGGTCTTTGATACCATCCAAGTTATCTCTCTTTGATAAAGACTCGCAGATTTCTATTTGCTTGAGTAAAGATCAGATTGAGAGATTGAGATATAAACTTTTTGATATACTTTTTATCTAGATTGAGTCTGACTGTCTAGTTGATTCTCTAGAAAGTATATTGGAGTTTGTCCATACAAATTGTTAAGATAAATATTGGGTGTGGTTGTTGTACCCCCGCTTTTTCAATTGGTATCAAAGCAGGCAAACACGTTCAAGACCTCACAAGTCTGTGTTTGTAGCGATCTGACTCTATGGACAGAGGTGTTATTTCAATTAACGTACCACCAGTCTTCGATGGCTCTAATTACTTATGGTGAAAAATTTCTATGCGAGCTTTTCTTCAAGAACATGATTTTCAATCATGGGTATATGTTGTTAATTGTTATAATGCTCCCGTCGTGGCAGTTGGAGATGTAAACGTTTCCAAGCCTATTGGTGAATACACCCCTTCCGAGATAAATGCTGCCAAGAAAAATTCCGACGGTTTGAATGCCATTATACATGCCATTACCCCAAATCTTCAGCACCATGTGTCAAATTGCACTAAGTCGCAAGAAGCTTGGGATATCTTAGAAACCGTTTTTGAAGGTAATGCCAGTGAAAAGGAAGCTAGGCTTCAAAACCTTAATTCCGATTGGGAAAACCTTTGTATGGTAGATGAAGAAACATTTGATGAGTTTAATAACAAAGTTTCTGAAAATGTTAATGCATCTTTTGCATTGGGTAAGACTATTCCTGAAAAGGACATTGTGATGAAAATTCTCAGATCGCTGCCATCCAGATACGATTCTAAGAAGCATGCCATCGTTGAGGGAAATAACCTTGATAATCTCTCCAGAAATACGCTGGTTGGGAATCTTAAGATCTTTGATCACGAACATTCATCCAAAACTAAGGATGTTGCGTTCAAAGAACAAAAGGACACTAAATTACTTGATAAGAGTAAAAAAAGTGTATATCTCTGAAGATGATCATTCTGAGACAGATTCAACAGATGAAGATCTTGACAAGTCAGTCTCGATAATCACAAGACAGTTTAGGGATCTTCTGTTGAAGAGAAGTAAACGGTTCTCCAGAGATAAACCTAAAGCATCAGTTAAACCTCATAATCACATTCCTCCTAAAAACAGGGAAACAGATGAAACTGATGATGAGGATATGCCTCAGTGCTTTAAGTGTAAGGGATTTGGTCATTTTGCAAACGAGTGCCCAAATCGTAGAAAATACACTGGGAACAAAGGTCTTGCTGCAACTCTTGATGAAATGTCTGACAACTATGATTCTAGTGAAGACGAGAAATCAAGTGTTGCACTTCTTGGTGAAAATATTGATTTTGATAATTGTAGCAATACATATATCAATCTTGATATTCTTTCAGAAGATAATCCAACTAATCTGGAAGAAAAAATTGACCCATTTCTTGGAAACTCTGTTTGTAATGTTTCAGGTTCCACCATGTGTCTAGCTGCGTGCACATCTCAGAAGCTTGATTTTTATCCTAGTTTGACGTGCTCGTATTGTTCTCTAAAGGGTCATGAACTTTCAAGGTGTTACAAGTACAAACACCAATTAAGGCACGTCAACAAACTTCAACGAAGAGCAAATCAATTAGAAAATAATCTTAAACTTGCTCAGAAGACCGCTGAGGTATGTAGGATTTTATCTTCGTCTAAGAAGTTAGTTTCCAAGGATAAACCAAGACCATTAGAGAAGAGAGTATGGTCGAATCGTTTTGATAGATAAAGGTCTGTGGATTCCTCTCAAGAGGAAAATGGTGGACAAATTGTTGTTCACCGCAACGCAACTTGATTATGTTGTTTTGGAAATATTGTCTCATGTTCCTGATCAAAAGAGACAATGGTTTTGTACCTCTCAGGCTTTAGGAAAAGTTTTCTTTCTTTTTTCTTAGTTTTTGTTCTTCCCTGTCTATCAACAAATAAGGGTTATTATCGACAATTCAAATCTTTATAGGGTTGTGAGTTGGACGTGTACGAACCTGTATAAAGGTTTCGAAACCCTACATTCTTTTTTCCTTCCTCAAAACCTCTTTTTATCTCAAGACTACTTGTTGAGTACAATTTGTGATTTCCTCTCACAAACCCATACGTATGGGTACTCCAAGCATGATATCTTCTGATGGAAAAGATGTTAATGTGATTGTTAAGCCATCAATCATGAAGGAAAAAGAGAAATCTCTGTTATCTCCTACCTTGAAAAGAAAAAGAAGGAATGTGAGGAAGCCAAGAGCCGTTCCTTCAAACTCTCAGAAGTTTTCTGGTGTTCTTGAAGAGTTGAAGGAGATGCGAAAGGAGATTCAACAAATAAAGGCTTTTGTGTATAAGACTCATGAGATTCAGAAGGCCCTGATTCGACAACATCAGCCGAGAAGGTTTATTGATATAAACTCCTACCTTAATGAACCTTATGTCCCAATGGCTGTTGACGACAAGGAGTTCGGGGACGATAAAGAATTCTTCAAAGGTCTTATTGTCTAGTAAATCTTCTATTTTTCTGTTTAGAAAAATAACTAGAGTATGTTTGGAATAGCCATTATTGTGATTACACATAGCTATGTCCAACGTTTTCATCTTCATGTTTTTAGATTTATTGGTTTAAATTCTAAATTTGTTTGGAAGATGATTTTTGCAGTATTAATCTTTATGGTTTTATATATTGCAATTGTTTATGGGATTTGTGTGTTTACGTCTGTGAACTTGACTGTCCCATATCTTGTCAAAAGTAAAGTCTTTCGTATGTCGATATGCATGTATTGATAAAAGAATGAATGGACTTTAGACAAATACAAAAGTTAAGCCTATTATGTAAATTATTGATGGAAGATAGGTTAAAATCTTTTGTTTGCAAGGATTATGTCTATTGAATGTCGTTATGCGAATAGTGACGGAAAATAGAATGAATCCTTGTGTATTCCGCAGTATTGATCTTCCCTGATCCATATTTTATGTGTTACTGTGAGGCTCCGTAAAGTGTCTTATGTTGAGCACTAAAACGACCAAGTTGATTATTCTTATGATTAGCTTTGGTGTTGTTCCGTGAGGTACTTTATGTCGAGCATCTTTCAACTAAATTAATCATCTTGTTTGGTTATTTAGTTGTTGCTCCGTAAGTTTTCTTATGATGAGCATGACCAATTAAATTGATTACTTTTGTGAATAGTTTGGTTGTGTATTTGGATTAGATTAATTATGGGTTCACTTGTGATTAATCTAATTGTATATTTTTGAGTCTCCATAAGTTCACTTATGTTGAGCATTTTCGATTAAATTAATCATGGGTTCTCTTGTGGTTAATTTAATTGAGTTTTGTTGGATTCAAATTCGTACTCGTATGTGATTTGTTATGTCCAAAGAAATCCTTTTTCTCTTTCGAAATTAAGTTCGCTCTTGTTGTTCTTTTGGGAATGACATATTATGGGGGAGTGTTCTTTTTGAACTTGCGCTTAATTGCCAAATCTTTGTGGGGATTGCGGTTGTGGAATATAAAAGGGGTTATCTTGTATCTTTAAACTCCTTGATGAATGCATTTAGCTTCGGCTTTATGATTGCATCTAAACAAGATGATATATTTTTGCTTTCTTTTGTTCAATAAATGTCTCTTTAGGAAATTTCATTAGGATCCCGTTCTTATACCTTTGCCAATTTTATTGACAAAAACGGGGAGAATTAATATGTAGTTTACACTACAAATACATATGGTTTTCGGATCATTATGTAAGGGGGAGTGGTTTCCATGTGATATGGAGTATTGACTAAGGGGGAGTGATACATATCACCATAGTATTATTGTTGAAGTTGTGATACAATTGGACATTGACGATGTGTAATGATACTATGACACTGTATAACAATGATTGAGAACTATTGTTTTCTTGTTGTTATAGCTACGGATTTTCAACAACGATGATGCTAAACTTACAACCTTTGGGATCATTGGAGTACTTGGAAGTGACGAAGATTTCGAGTAATGTTGAAGATTAGGCATGTGGAATAGGAGCTACAAAAGTTTATTTATTTATTTTTTGTATTCCATATGTATTAATAGTTTTGTCACTAAAATTGACAAAGGGGGAGATTGTTAGAGCACTGCTCGGTCGAACTCGCATGCGTTGCTATCTCAAGCATGTTTGTCAATGTTAGTGATCAAAACTATAAGTCTTGATTTCTAGCCTATTATAGCTAAAGGTCTCGGACTAGGATAGAAAGTGTAGTTGAGCTCAAGACTCTATGGCAATCATCATACAAGACGAAGGACTACTCAAGGAACTGGTGGAACTTCATCGACTAAAAAGTATGTGGAGACTTGAACTTATTTGTCACTCAAAAGTCTATCTACTCTATCTCCTATTCTTGAGACAAAAGTCGTTTTGATATATAGACTTTCATTATACACATTTGCTATTTCGAGCCGAGTTTAACTCACCTGTCTATTTCTCGAAATATGTGTTGGTAAGCTTTCGCTTTAGCCAAATTCATCTTTACCTAGTGACGAAAGTCATGTTATGTTTAAATCACTTTGGAAATTGCTCTGACGAAAAATGGTCTGTGAATAACGACTATATAACGTCCTCTGAGAATGTTTCAATGATTGAAATGAGAGTTTAGATTACATAACCATTGGTAGGATATAAGCATTGTTGTGGAAACACATATATGTATAAGTCCTTATTCCTTGAACCAAAGTTTACGAACTTTGTTGATCAAGAGAAACGGAATGTGGCGTGAGCCAAGTCCGCGAACTGGCGGAAGTTCTCGACCCGAGAATTTCTACTGGAGTTTGTGAACTCCTTCCGTGAGCTTAAGTCCGTGAACCCAGTCCGCGAACCCAGTCCGTGAACTTGAGTAGGTTATATCTAAAATCGGTTGTTCTTGAACTCATGTTTATATAAACTAATGAATGCTTTTGCAAACCATGACTATAAAGTTCATGAACCGATTCTAGTGAATCAAACCGTTTTTGCTTCGATTGTGTCTTGTGTAGTTACATAAGATATAAGCAATTGAACAACTCTCTAACTAGTTCATTTGAGTCATTTGGACTAGTTTTGGTGAAGAAGAATATGGTGGATATGAAAGTGATCATATGGCTAACCATTTGGTTACATAAACCCAAAATTGAACATTTCATTTGTGTGTAACAAGCTAAGTTTTCGATCCAACGGTTGAGAAATATTAGCTTGAATCTAATTAGGTTTTCATCTAACGGTGAATATTGAATGCTTTGTTACCAAGCTAACATTGATTGCAAACCCTGATTTGAAAGACTATATACCGGAGAACTCTAGCAACTAGGAAACCTAATCCCCACACCTTACGTGTGATACTAGTTGTGTTAAGCTAGAGTCGATTCTCCTTTAACCTTTGGTTTCTTCTTCTAAAACAGGTTAACGACTTAAAGACTTCATTGGGATTGTGAAGCCAGACCGATACTACTTTTCTTGTAGTTGTGTGATATGATCTTGATGTTTCTATCGTTACGAGTACAATTGTAATAATTGGCTTGAGATTTATATCTCCGATAGGAAAGATAGAAAAGTAATCACAAACACTTCGTCTCATCGTTTGTGATTCCACAATATCTTTTTTCGCTGCGTCGATTAAGATTATTGTGAGGTGATTGATAATATTAGGCTGTTCTTCGGGAATATAAGTCTGGTTTATTAATTGGTTCCTGTTCACCTTAATTTATCAAAAGGAGGAACAAAACTCGTAGGTATATTCGTGGGAGACGGATTTATCTATTACCGTAGAATTTTCTGTGTGATACAGATTTGTTTATTAAAGTCTTCGACTTTGAGTCGTAGCAACTCTTAATTGTGGTGAGATCAGCTAAGGGAATCAAGTACGTAGCATCATGCTGGGATCAGAGGCATAGGAGCATAATTGTACCTTGGATCAGTGTGAGATTGATTGGGGTTCAACTGCAGTCCAGACCGAAGTTAGTTTGGAGTAGGCTAGTGTCTGTAGCGTCTTAATACAGTGTGTGTTCAATTTGGACTAGGTCCCGGGGTTTTTCTGCATTTATGGTTTCCTCGTTAACAAAATTTTGTTGTTTGTGTTATTTCTTTTCCGCATTATATTTTGTTATATAATTGAAATATCACAGGTTGTGCGTTGTTCAATCAATTAGAATATCCGACCTTTTGGTTGTTAATTTAAATTGATTGATACTTGGATATTGGTCTTTGGTACCATCCAAGTTATCTCTCTAGTATTTGATAAAGACTCGCAGATTTCTATTTGCTTGAGTATATATCAAATCGAGAGATTGAGATATAAATTCTTTGATATACTTTTTATCTATATTGAGTCTGACTGTCTAGTTGATTCTCTAAAAAGTATATTGGAGTTTGTCCATACAGATTGGTTATTGTACCCTCGCTTTTTCAAATTGGTCCAAGTATTTTTGTGATTTCTTGGAGGTGAAAGAGATTCCTCATGGTGTTCCTAACCAAGATTATGGAATTCCATGAAAACCTTCTTGGTTAGTTCGTGCTGGTGTTCAATTAGATAAATCAAGGAATCCTAAAGGCCATAATTTAGATATGATGAGATCAAGTGATGCTTGGACCCGCGCTAAACAGATCGCACATTACCCATCATTTGTAGCAATTAATAACCCTACCATGGCTATTTATTTTCTTGTTGTCGTCTTGGCTAAAGAGGAAAAACCAGACCTTTCATACTTGGAAGATATGTATGAAGATGGGAAGAGACTAAATAAGGTCAAAGTGCGACATTTTCATGACAGTCAGGAGCATAAGAGTTTATGGGACCAACGAAATCCACACCCACGAGAAGTTTATATCACACCTTATGTTCAGGTTGTAAGTGCAGATTGTTTTGAAGGTCCGGCCACAATTTTACCTCCTGAGCAGCATGAGAAATATTTGGGTGATCTTCCCCAAATATACTTAACCAAAAACTATCTGTGTTATAGACAATTTAGGTCGGAAAGCTTCTTTGAAAAATTAATCCTCTCATGTTTAGGAGAAGAGAGAGAATTTACCCATGGAGGCACCCTAAGGAAAGGTGTTATGCATAAGGAAAATGATGTTGTTAGTTCATTGGATGGAAAGTCATCCCCCTGCCTACAGTTCCCTTGGGTTGGTTTTATTGATCGCTCTCAAGCTGATGTTAACAAGAGTGTTGACATGATTGTTGTTCCTTGTAGAGAGTGGGAGTACTTTGCAAGTACTCTAAGGTACATGCATCTAGTTCATAAGATGGGTTCTAAGCGTCTAGGCAATATGCTATCTAAGTACTTAAGAAATGTGTTCAAGTCTCGTTTGATAAACCTCCAGTCAATAATTAATAAAAGTATCGTCGACCTAGAGGTGGAATTGAGCTGTTTCGGAAAGGCTATTGCCATTGATGTCGGAGGAAAGTTGTACTCAGTTGAGATTTACCATCTCTTTGATTGTATTCACAAAGAACGTCTTGACGATGTGTGCTCAGGTGCTGATAAAGACTACAATGTGTTCATCAATTGACTTCCTGCGACTTTGAAAGTATTGCAATTTGACGGACCGCTCGCAGTGGAGAATGAAAGAGACCTTATTTTGCCAAAACTTTTCGCTCAAGAACGAGGATATTATGGTCTTACTAAATCTTCATTATTTACTTTCAGAGATCCTGAAAAGGCAGCAATTGAGTACCTTGTGCATAAGGTTGTGCATGACATTGTAGAGCTAGCACAGTACCCTGGTCTCGAAGTGGAGCTCACTAATACAACAGTTGAGTCCTTAGGCTTAGTCCTATGGTTGCTAATCTAGCAGCTAGATTAGCAGTCCACGTCAGCTAGGACTACCTTCTAAATTCTGTGGGAGTGCTAATATAGCAGCTAGATTAGCAGTCCACGTCAGCCCAACGCTGTTTGGTTCAGCGCTTTAAATATCAGCCGTCAGATCAAAAAATAAATCGCGAAGCGCTAAACCATTCAGCGAAAAGGTAGTTTTTTTAACGCTGAACCATTCAGCGCTTCAATCCGGCTGCTAGTTCAACTGCGAGCACATGTTAGGAGAGAGAACTAGTGTTAACAAATAGACCACATTTTTTTTTGAACTGCAACCCTTTTCTGCTAATCTAGCAGCTCAATCTAGCACATAGGACTTGGTCTTAGGGAGAATGAGTGATGAAGCAAGAGAGAAACTCTGAAATTGGCTGGCATGGATTCTAGATACATCACTGTTGAATTCTTCTGCAAGCTTCCGCAAGATATTCAAAAAGACTTGGAATTTAAGGATACAAAAAATTATCAGGATTGTCAAACGAAGTCCCGGCAGTTATAAAACGACGAATAACACTTGAGAAAAATTTGGATGATTCTAGTAAACAACAGCAAGCTATCGCGAATAAAAAGAAGGGAGTTGCACTGGAGGAAGGTGTGAAGAGGAGAAAGGACAGATGTTTTCGCAAAGCAGATTCAAATTTTCAATTATTCATGCAAAAGTTTTCGGGAGCGACAAATGAGAAGTAATTAATAGCTAACAATCTTCTTTGCCGTTTTCGGCCGTATGATCCTGGGAAAGTTGTTTGTCCTTTTATACTGGACTCGAGATATCATATACAATATATGATTGTCTTTGTCGACGTTTCCGACCTTATGACCCTGGCGATGGCTTTTGTTTCTCCATATCGAACTCGTGGTTGAGTAGTGCGGCATTTTCATGACAGTCAGGAGCATAAGAGGTATCACGCTAGTTTTATCTTTTATCGGATCTTTGATCCAACTCATAGGCTTTCGCTCGGTAAGAAATATTTAGGGAGAATGAGGATATAGGATTCTAGGTACTTTATTTGTAGTCTTGACTGTATGCACTGGGTATGACAGGAATGCACTACTTATTGGCCCATCAATATAAGGGTCATTACTCAAAACCAACCTTATCTTCGAAGCTGCTGCTTCTTATGATTGTTGGATATGACATGCTTTTTTTGGTCTTCCGGGTTCACAAAATGATATTAATGTTTTGCATAATTCGTTTATGTTTGAAGGTCTAAAGTATGAAGTGTGTCCCACGTCCATTTCGTAATCAACGTCTATCAATACACTCATAGTTACTCCCTTTGTCCCTAATTTGATGACCTAGTTGTAGTTTGCACAATTCTTAAGGCAAAGAGAAATGGGAATTTTAGATATTTTTCACAATTATATCCTTGAGGATAATTACTAGTAAAATTAAGAAATAATGTATCTCTCAAACTATACAACGGATATCCGTAAACTTTATTTGTATATCATCGGAAAGCATTTTAAAACACCTACGTAATGATTATACCTTTTTCTTATACTAATAATAATCAATCACAAGGATGATTTAAAATATCCTATTGTTTGAGGTCATCTATTTTGGGATAGGATTTAAAACTAACTAGGTCATCTATTTTGAGATAGGATTTAAAACTATCTAGGTTATCTAATTTGGGACGGAGAGAGTATCATCTTGCGGATGGGATCTATCCGAAAAAAATAAATACAGAGTACTTGCCTTTCCTCGTACCAGAAATCTGCTCTGCAATTCAACTTAAGAATATCAACTTCACGGTAAATGATTCTTCATAGTTAATTATCACAAAAAATTGACGATAAATCTTTTATGGGTAGTCATCAGTGCACCCATACAAACCACTATAGCATAAAAGAAAAACAGCAGAAAGGGAAAGAAAAAGCTTTTGCTGCACACATGCTAGGGAAGAGTGAAAAATAATAATTCATCATGGGATGAAGCTCTTGCCCTTCTGGTAGATTTAACTTCTGCAATTGCAAGTCGCATGATATAATTGTGTTGCGTGGTTGAAGTAGCAACAGAAGTGTAGCTTTCTAAATAACTCTCAGTTCATACTCGCCTGCCATAGTTATGTACCTCACCCATGGTAGAGCTTGGTATCCACTCTTTTCAATGATCTTAAGGTATCGGACCTAAGAGAAAATAAGTATATTGAGCAGAATATCATCAGTACTCACTATTAAAGAATATATAATACTTAAACAAAATACCTTAACTTGAAAGATGTCGAGATTTTTCCATGCAAATGAACCACTCAAGATTAAATCAACAACCTTCAAGTGTAAAAGGGAGAATATAGCAACTACCTTCTACAAAAGTGCTACAAACCATCTAAAATAGCAACAATCAAAGAGAGCTAGAAGTACCTGTATCCCAGAGACAGTAAAATATGGTATCTCAAATTTCACACGAATAGGAGCTTTCCTTTCAGGAGCTGCTTCTTCGGCAGTTATACTGGGAAGACTGAATTCAGCTCTAAGCATGTACTCCTAAACAATTTCATTTGATCAAATCATTGAATATGTACAACATCATACAAGAACAATACTGAATTGCAAACATCTAGAACTTCAATGCAGAGGATAAAAGCATGTCGGCTGGGATAGCGGTTCAAATTCTAGTATTACCTTGCCACCAGGGAAGGATTTTATTTTCCAGCACAGTGCATCATTCTCAGGTGCATATGCAGCAGAACCCATGGAAGTACGCACATTGGGATTGGTAGCATCAGCTGGTACAGGCATCTCAATCTCAACATTTGTTGCAGTGCTTTACCACAATGGTATCAGGATAAACAAAAGTTAATGCTAACAGTCAAGGAACTTAAGTAGGCAAGCAACAGCACGAGTTTTAAGATAAATAAATGTACCTACGCTCCTTGAACTGGCTCCGGGCTTTTACCATGATTTCAATACGACTTCTGGAGTGCCTTTCAATTTGAGCTTCCACCCAAATCAGAGGTTTTACCTAAAATTAACATACAAAAATCAATTTCAGTGCACTGCAGAATGAAGAATACCCGACAATGATTATCAAGTGATTAGCTTAACCTGGGTAGTCAGTCTATATGTCATCAAGTCAAAAGCCCCATCAGGAGGTATGAAAGATATTGTCCTGTCATTTTCAAATCGGGCCAAGCGCACACACCTAATGGAGAGCAAAGTGCAAGAGTGCAAAGATTCCGTCAGAATATCAAATTCATCTAGATAAACACAACGTGACAAACACATGCCATGTCAAAAGACCATTTCAACCAAAGCAGAACATATCTGGAGTGAAGAGTCAGATACATACTGATGAAACTTAATATCGTCCAGGTCAATGGCTTTTCCCTTCGTTGATCGACCTTGAGCCTCCAATAGTACTCTATCATTTAAACCAAGTTTACACTCCGGCATACCACTGAAACAGATGAAGTGCGGCAAGTTTAACTTTTTCCAGTATGTGCCAGCAGTAAATCATATAATGGATTTAAATAGGTTGAATATAGGCTGTGGCCTACTAGCAAATATTTCTCAGATTCCAGGCCTAATATAAAGAATGGACCATTAGACAGCTGTTGCAATCATCAAGCCCAAAATATCATAAGATATACATAATCTGCCAGTCAAACCCATTCTAAAAATTATTCATCTAGTTTCCCGTTTTATTGTTATTTATTAATTAATATATTTTTCATATTGCATCCTGTGCTTGCCCCGTTACTTGCAGCTAAGCCTTAAGTTACTAAACATACTAATAATATTGGTTGCCACAACATGGAAGTGTTAGGAACTCCAGAGCACCAATCATCCTAAAGACACTGTTGTAATCCACATTGGATTCAAATGGCAATCCCCATCTCCAGTTTCTACAATTGTGATATATGCCAAAATATGTCACGTGCATCAGGTTCAAATAGCATTCACGATCTCTAGTTTGTCGTACATAATAGCACAAGCCATGACTGCTTACTGTATAATAGATAATAACAATAACACAGAGGTATGATTTCGCCATTTTAGGGAACTAAACTTGTTAAAAATATCATTGCTTCCCAACAGAGAGCATAATGAGAAGGGGAATGGCGAGTAAGACCAAAACTCACCTCAAGTATGTTCTCATCTTCAATGCACCGACAACATCTGACCGAATTATTTGCCCATTGCTGTTAACAAGTATATTGACACTTTCTACCACATCCAAGAATACCTAATATAAAAAATATCTCCTCTGAGTTATCCTGTATAGCTTCTAAAGAAAATGAACAAATATGAAAACAAACAACGTACTTCGTTTTTCTTGTATCGTATTCCTTCACTCCGCCAAGACACTGCATTTGTCACAGCCATTGGAGGTCTCTGAGTGACTTCCATCCTGTAAGCATCAGTCTTGATAAATTCACTAAGAATCTTAGCTTCAGTGTACTGAGGATAACCGAAATCCATCATTTCATCAAGCAACTCATACTGCATAAACCATACAGCACCAGTACAAACTAATCAGATTGTATCACTAACTCCTACCAATCATGAAATAACTCAAACATAATTGAATGACACAAATCCTCTCACCACAACCACAAAATTATCTCTTAAAGACTCCTCTTCCAGCTCTTCAAAGTAGTGTTTGAAGACCTGCCACATTAGCACGGTTTACAATTCGGAGATTAACAGAAATCATGAGTTTTCATTAGAAATCAAGCATATAATAGAGATCTTACATCGACTACGCGGTGTAGAAAAAGAAGAAGACTGGCAGCATTACAGTTCTGTCTTGATGCTATCATCAAGTAAACATTATTGTGTTGTAAAAACATGTATGTAACACCATTATCATATACAACTGGATTTTGAGTGTCTGGATCTCCCTGAAACAAATTACAGGAATTGAAAAAACAACTTAGATTGTAGTTTCCCCAAACTAAGCAGATCGAATTAAACCTATATCATAATTTTGAACTCAATTGATACCTAAAGTATGAAGACATCAATGAAAACCTAAATATTTAACCTACAATCGAAACGACCAAAGGAAAAGAGCACGAACGAACCTCTTTTTCGATGAGCTTAGAGAAGAATTTCTCGGCTTGAACAGCGGTTACATCACCCCTAAAATCACGCCAAACAAGAACACGACCTTTAATGTCGAGAAGAAACAGCGCCGAGGCGGCGCCAGCCATTGATCCTTGGAGATCTAAGCGATCAGATCAGAGAAATAGCAATGGGATCTGATAGTAATAATCTACAGTAATGTTTAATAATAATCGGAAAGAAAGAAAACCAAGTTTGGATTATTTAAATGAGTTCTACGAATTTGAAAAGAAAATGAATTTCATAATTTCTTGTGGATTTCTTTCTATTTTGTTTCTCTTTTACTCCTGTGAGAATTTAGTACTCAGGGAGTCTCTCTCATTTCCTGTGCGTATCGGCAGGACTACAGTTTAACGTACGGTTGATGCGTAATAACCCAAATCTGATGAGGGGAACCAAAAGCTTGGGTGTCTGCATACAATTACAAGTTATCAAGGCCGGTTCATTTGCTATACCAATTGGCCGGGGAAACTAACCACGCCACTGTGGGAAAAGTATGGATCGATAGATATTCTATCGAGCGAGCAAGTGGACGCTGCAAATTCGGTTTAAATCACAACAACAAATGCATATTCGGCTATTGCGACAACTTGATGATGAGGAAGATGAAGACAAAAAAAAAAAAAAAAGACTAAACAACAGTATGGTGTTGATACATTCAGGTCAAATACCTGGAGCTTCAGAGAAAAAAAAGTATCCACAAGAAGATATACATATCGAGAAAGAGAATTGTACCACCAAAAGATAATGCACGATTATTTTCTTCCCGATTGTGCGCACTCTGGTCAAGATTTCCAACATCGGTTATACAATACCTCGCTATTTGGTGGCAAAGATTATTAATGAGTTTTTTCAGGTAAAACCTCAATTAATTATGATTTTTATTATAGGTCATAGTCCTGAACAAAATAGTACTTTGTCCCTATGGATTCTAGCTTATGGGAGACCTGCGAATTTGAACGATAAGTATCTTCGTATATGAAAAACAACTTCATACAAGTATATTTCATTGTTTTGCAAAGTAATGACTAATCGTTTTGGTCTAAGGTATTTACGGAAACCAACCGAGGAAGATGTCATAGAAATATTAAAGAAATACCAGGATAAGGATTCCAAGGAATGCTAGGTAATCTTAACTGTATGCATTTCGTAAAAGAAAAATTGGGTTCTTATACTTTTACGGTATAAGAACCCGACTGTCGGGTTCGTATCGAGCGAGACGTTATATTAATCCTGATTGGGATTTCATGGTATCGACCTCTCCCGGTCATCTTCATGGTTTCTTCGAGGATAAGATTTTTATCAAGTCTTACGATGTCGAATGAGCGGCACGACAAGTCAGTTATGACCAAAGATGTTCTACAGTTATAATTCCTTCCACCTTGTCAGCTTTTTGTGACATAAACGCCAGATTCACCAGATTTGTTTTCCTCTCTGGTTCTCCTAATTTTCTTGATACCTTTCCTGCTCGCCGTCATTGGCAGTTTTTTGTCGGTGCCTCGTGGTTGGTGTTGCTTTTGGGTCCCTGAGGCTAAAGGTATGAGATCATGAACCTTATATTCCACTTATACATGCTTTTAATTATAATAAAAATAATTATAATTGCGGAATAGAAAAGTAAATGACACAGCAAGATTTTGTTAACGAGGAAACCGCAAATGCAGAAAAACCTCGGGACCTAATCCAGTTTTGAATACTCTCAGAATTAAGCCGCTATACAAAATCTAATACCAACTTCGTATAGTTGAGTCTAAGAAGACTACCCCTAGCTACTTAGTTCCCTCAGTATCCCTGCGCCTTCGACTTCTAAAGTCACGCACGTGAATAACAAGTCATTTGGATCGTATTCCAAACAACAAAGGAATAATCGGTTTGGTAACCACTCTAATCAATCTTGCTACAAGATATAGATGAGTCGTTGAAAAAGGCTCTTCCATTTAATCTAATAAACTCATTTGTCTGGTTAGATCAATCTAACTATAACTACCGAAATAGTCAAGTATAGATCTGCACTCAATCAATATATATCTCAAAGAGAAATATAGGGAATGCCTATCTCACGCAACTAATCAATCATATCTATCAAAGATAAATCGATTCTAGTTGGATCCCAAACGATCAAGGTTTGTGCACTAAATCCACAAGATACGAAAACTAATAAGAATTATTATTCGTCTTCAAATCTTCTATTATCTTCAAATACCTGCAGAACACCACTTGAATCTCTTGTGATCAATCACGCACAAAACGGAGTCTGTCAACAATGGATTATCACAAGATGTCGTTAGATATAACAACAGTTCTAAAGATCTCGTCGATACTTTAATCTAGTCTGAGTGAATCTTATATCAGAAGAGAAGATTCTCAAGCAAAAACAAACTAGGTGCAATCAAAGTTTCAACAACCATTAGTCAATCAAATCAAATAGAAAACTAAATAATAATACTGCAGTTATTTAGTTTCCCACCAACGGTACTCGTAGAGCTTCTTGAACCCACAAAAGTCTTTAAACGAGCGGTCGTAAGAGATTTCACCTAATTAGGATACTTTCCTCTCCGAATAGACGGCTCCAACAGAAACAACAAAAAATAAAGTTTGCATGGCTCTTAGGATAGTTTGTGAAAATGCGGGGGTACAACAACTACACCCAATATTTTGATTAGCAATCTGTATGGACTAACTCCAATATACTTTCAAGAGAATCAACTAGACTCAATCTTAATAAAGTATATCAAAGAGTTATATCTCTCTTTCTTGATTCAATACTTACTCAAGCAAATGGAAATCTGCGAGTCTAATTGAATACAAGAGAAATCACTTGAACGGTACCAAAGACCAATGTTCAAGTATCAGTCAATTTCAATCAACAACCAAAGGTTGGATTTCCCAATTGATTGATTCAAACGCACCAGCTGTGATATTTCAATTATATAACAAAATATAATGCGGAGAAGAAATAACACAGACACCAGAAGTTTTGTTAACGAGTAAACCGCAAATGCAGAAAAACCCCGGGACCTAGTCCAGATTGAACACACACTGTATTAAGACACTACAGACACTAGCCTACTACAAACTAACTTCGGTCTGGACTGTAGTTGAACCCCAATCAATCTCACACTGATTCAAGGTCCAATTATGCTCCTACGTCTTTGATCCCAGCAGTATACTACGTAGTTGATTCCCTTAGCTGATCTCACCCACAACTAAGAGTTGCTACGACCCAAAGTCGAAGACTTTAATAAACAAATATGTAACACACAGAAAAGTCTACGGTAATAGATAATTCTGTCTCCCACAGAAATACCTACGAGTTTTGTTCCGTCTTTTGATAAATCAAGGTGAACAGGAACCAATTGATAACCCGGACTTATAATCCTGAAGAACAGCCTAGTATTATCAATCACCTCACAATAATCTTAATCGACGCGGCGAAAGAAGATATTGTGGAATCACAAACGATGAGACGAAGATGTTTGTGATTACTTTTATATCTTGCCTATCGGAGATATTAATCTCAATCCAATCGTTACGATTGTACTCAATACGATAGAAACAACAAGATCAGATCACACAACTACAAAAAAGTAGTTTCGATCCGGCTTCACAATCCCAATGAAGTCTTCAAGTCGTTAACCTACAAGGTCTCGGTAGAAACCTAAGGTTAAAGGAGAATCGACTATAGCTTATACAACTAGTATCACACAGGAGGAGTGGGGATTAGGTTTCCCAGTTGCTAGAGTTCTCCCTTATATAGTCTTTCAAATCTTGGTTTGCAATCAATGTTAACTTAGTAACAAAGCATTCAATATTCACCGTTAGATGAAAACCTGATTAGATTCAAGTTAATATCTTTCAACCGTTAGATCGAAAACTTAGCTTGTTACACACAAATGAAATACAAGTTTTAGGTTTGTATAACCGTACCCAAACATGTACATTTGTTGGTTCAACAGTAGTTAACCAAATGGTTAGCCATATGAGCACTTTCATATCAACCATGTTCTTCTTCACCATAACTAGTTCAAATGACTCAAATGAACTAGTTAGAGAGTTGTTCAATTGCTTCGATCTTATAGAAGTATACAAGACACATTCGAAGCAAAAATGATTTGATTCACTCGAATCGATTCATGAACTTTATAGCCACGGTTTACAAACTTGCATTCCTTAGTTAATATAAGTATAAGTTCACGAATAATCGTTTTTAGAATATAACAAACCTAAGTACGCGAACCAGGTACACGGACGTAAGTACCCGGAATGAGTTTGTAAATAGTTCACAAACTCCAGCAGATTTTCTCGGGAAGAGAACCTCCGACAGTACGCGGACTGGCGGACTGGGTTTGCGGACTCTGTTCCGGTTTCCTGAGCAGCAAAGTACACATACTTTGGTTCAAGGAATAAGGACTTATACATGTATTTGTTACAACATAATGCTTATATCCAACATTGGTTATATAATCTAAACTCTCATTTCAAATATTGAAACATTCTTAGAGGACGTTATATAGTTGTTATTCACAAACTATTTTTCGCCAAAGTCATTTTCAAGTGATTTAAACATAACATGACTTTCGTCACTAGGTAAAGATGAACTTGGCCAAAGTGAAAGCTTACCAACACATATTTTGAGAAATAGATAAGCGAGATAAACTCGGCTCTAAATAGAAAGTGTGTATAATCAAAGTCTATATAGCAAAACGACTTTTGTCTCAAGATAGGAGATAGAGTAGATAGACTTTTGAGTGATATATAAGTTCAAGTCTCCACATACCTTTTAGTCGATGAAGTTCCACCAGTTCCTTGAGTAGTTCCTCGTCTTGTATGATGATCGCCATGAAGTTCTTGTGCTCAACTAAACTTTCTATCCTAGTCCGAGACTTATCTATAGTAGATTAGAAATCAAGACTTATAGTTTTGATCACTAACATTGACAAACATGCTTGAGATAGCAACACATGCGAGTTCGACCGATAAGTGCTCTAACAATCTCCCTCTTTGTCAATTTTAGTAACAAAACTATCAATACATATGGAACACAAAAATAAATAAATAAACTTTTGTAGCTCTTCTTCCACATGCCTAATCTTCAACATTACTCGAAATCTTCGTCACTTCCAAGTACTCCAATGATTCCAAAGGTTGTAAGTTTAGCATCATCGTTGTTGAAAATCCATAGCTTTAACAATTAGAAAACAAGAATTCTCAATCATTGTTATACAATGTCATAGTATTATTATACAGCATCAGAGTCCAATTGTATCACAACTTCGACAACAATACTATGGTGATATGTATCACTCCCCCTTAGTCAATACTCCATCTCACATGGAAACCACTCCCCCTTACATAATGATCCGAAAACCATATGTATTTGTAGTGTGAACTACACATTAATTCTCCCCCTTTTTGTCAATAAAATTGGCAAAGGTACGAAAACGGGATCCTAATGAAAATTTCCATAGAGACATTTCATGACCAAAAGTAAGCACGTATCAACTTATTTAGATGCAATCATATAGCCGAAGATAAATGCTTTCATCAAGGAGTTTATAAAGATATAAGATACTCCTATAATATTCCACAGCCGCACTCCCCACAAAGATTTGACAATAAAGCACAAGTTCAATTAAGAACTCTCCCCCATAAAATGTCATTCCCGAAAGAACAACAAGAGCGACCTTAATTTCATAAGAAAATAAGGATTTCTTTGGACATAACAAATCACATACGAATATGAATTTGAATCCAAAAATATTCAATTAAATTAACCACAAGAAAACCCATGATTAATTCAATCGGAATGCACAACAAAATTACCACAAAGAGTGTGATCAATTTAATTGGTCATGCTCAACATAAATGAACTTACGGAGTCTCACAGTATATACATAAATTATGGATCGGGGAAGATCAATACTGCGGAATAGACAAGGATTCATTCTATTTTCCATCACTATTTGCACAATGACATACAATAGACATAATCCTCGTAAACAAAAGTTCATCCTATCTTCCATCAATATTTTCATAGTGACATAATAGGCTTCAAACTTTTGTGATGTCAAAAGTTCATTCATTCTTTTATCAATACATGCATATAGACATTCAAAAGACTTAAATTTTGACAAGGTATGGGACAATCATAGTTCACGGACGCAAACACACATATCCCATAACAAATTGCAATATATGAAACCATAAAGATTAATACTGCAAAAATCATCTTCCAAATAATTTTTTAGAATTTAAACAAATAAACCTAAAAACATGAAGATGAAAACGTTGGACATAGCTACGTGTACTCACAATAATGGCTATCCCAAACTCTAGTTATTCTTCTAAACAAAAAGAAGATTTACTAGATGTTAAGACCTTTGAAGAATTCTTTATCGTCCCCGAACTCCTTGTCGTCAACAGTCATTGGGACATAAGGTTCATAAAGATAAGAATTAGTATCAATAAACCTTCTTGACTGATATCGAACCAGGGCCTTCTGAATCTCATGAGTCTTAAACACAAAAGCCTTTATTTGTTGAATCTCCTTTTGCGTCTCCTTTAACACTTCAAGAACATCATAAAACTTCTGAGAATTTGAAGGAACGTCTCTTGGCTTCCTCACATTCCTTCTTTTTCTTTTCAAAGTTGGAGGCAACGAGATTTCTATTTTTCCTTCATGATTGATGGCTTGACAATCATATCAACATCTTTTCCATCAGAAGACATAATGCTTGGAGTATCCATAAACGTATGGGTTTGTGAGAGGAAATCACAATCTCAACAAGTAGTCTTAAGATAAAAGAAGTTTTAGGGAATGAAAAAGGAATGTAGGGTTAACCTTTAACAGGTTCGTGCACGCACAATTCTGAACCCTAAAGAGAGTATAATTGTCGAGAATGACCCTCCTTTATTGATAGACAGTGAATCTAAAAAATCAAAACTAAGAAAAGAAGAAACCAAACTTTTCCTAAAGCCTGAGAGGTACACAATCTTGTCTCTTTTGATCAGGCACATGAGACAATATTTACAAGTCAACACAATCAAGTTGTGTTTCGGTGAACAACAATTTGTCCATCATGTTCCTCTTGAGAGGAATCCACAGACCTCTGTCTATCAAAACGATTTGACCATATTTTCTTCTCTAATGGTCTTGTTTTGTCTTTGGAAACTAACTTCTTAGACGAAGATAAAATCTTACATACCTCAGCAGTCTTCTGCGCGAGTTTAAGCTTGTTTGCTAATCGATTTACTCTTCGTTGAAGTTTGTTGACATGTCTCAATTTGTGTTTATACTGTAACACTTTGATAGTTCATGACCCTTGAGTGAACAATATAAGCACGTCAATCTTGAATATAATTCAGGCATCTGAGATGTGCAAGGCAGCTAGACACATAGTGGAACCTGAAACATCACACACAGAAATTCCAAAGAAGGGGTCAGTTTTATCTTCCAGATTAGTTGGGTTTTCTTCTGAAAGAATATCAAGATTCATGTGTGTATTTCTACAATTATCAAACTCAATATTTTCACAAAGAAGTGCAACGCTCGATTTTTCGTCTTCATTAGAATCATAGTTGTCAGACATTTCATCAAGAGTTGCAGCAAGACCTTTGTTCCCAGTGTATTTCTTTCGATTTGGACACTCATTTGAAAAATGACCAAAACCTTTACACTTAAAGCACTGAGGAATATCCTCGTCATCAGTTTCATCAATATCCCTATTATTAGGAGGAACACGATTATGAGGTTTATCTGATGACTTGGATTTATCTCTGGAAAACCGTTTACTTCTCTTCAAAAGAAGATACGTAAACTGTCTTGTGATCAACGAGACTGACTTTTCAAGATCTTCATCTGATGAATCAACCTCAGAAAGATCATCTTCAGAGATATAAACACTTTTACTTTTATCAAGTAATTTAGTGTTCTTTAGTGCTTTGAAAGTAACATCCTTACTAGCCTTGGACGTATGCTCATGATCAAAGATCTTTAGCTTCCCAACCAAGGTATTTCTGGAAAGCGTTGCGAGATTATTTCCTTCAATGATGGCATGCTTCTTAGAATAGAATCTAGACGGCAGCGATCTGAGAATTTTCATCATAGTGTCCTTTTCAGGAATAGTTTTACCCAATGCAAAAGATGCATTAACAATTTCAGACACTTTGTGATTAAACTCATCAAACGTTTCTTCATCTGCCATATGAAGGTTTTCCCAATCAGAACTAAGGTTTTTAATCCTAGCTTCTTTCTCATTGGTATTTCCTTCAAATATGGTTTCTAAGATATCCTAGGCTTTCTTAGACTTTGTGCACAAAGTCACATGGTGCTGAAGGTTTGCGGTAATGGCATGTATGATAGCATTTAAGTCGTCAGAATTATGCTTTACAACAAGAACTTCTTATGGACTATATCTATCTATATCCTTCAGTATAGATACATCGCCTTCTGTATTAACCAGAGGATCATAGCCATTAACAACACGTACCCATGTTTGAAAATCACGAGCTTGAATAAAAGCACGCATAGTAATTTTCCACCACAAGTAGTTTGAGCCATCGAAGACTGGTGGTACGTTTATGGAGATAGAATTCATGTACATAGAGTCAGATCGCTACAAACACAGACTTATAAGGTCTTTAATGTGTTTGCCTGCTCTGATACCAATTGAAAATGCGGGAGTACAACAACCACACCCAATATTTCGATTAGCAATATGTATGGACTAACTCCAATATACTTTCAAGAGAATAAACTAGACTCAATCTTAATAAAGTATATCAAAGAGTTATATCTCTCTTTCTCGATTCAATACTTACTCAAGCAAATAGAAATCTGCGAGTCGAATTGAATACAAGAGAAATCACTTGAACGGTACCAAAGACCAATGTTCAAGTATCAATCAATTTCAATCAACAACCAAAGGTTGGATTTCCCAATTGATTGATTCAAACGCACAACCTGTGATATTTCAATTATACAACAAAATATAATGCGGAAAAGAAATAACACAAACACCAGAAGTTTTGTTAACGAGGAAACCGCAAATGCAGAAAAACCCCGGGACCTAGTCCAGATTGAACACACATTGTATTAAGCCGCTACAGACACTAGCCTACTACAAACTAACTTCGGTCTGGACTGTAGTCAAACCCCAATCAATCTCACACTGGTCCAAGGTACAGTTATGCTCCTACGTCTCTGATCCCAGCAGGATACTACGTACTTGATTCCCTTAGCTGATCTCACCCACAACTAAGAGTTGCTAAGACCCAAAGTCGAAGACTTTAATAAACAAATTTGTATCACACAGAAAAGTCTACGGTAATAGATAAATCTGTCTCCCACAGAAATACCTACGAGTTTTGTTCCGTCTTTTGCTAAGTAAAGCTGAACAGGAACCAATTGATAACCAGGACTTATATTCCCGAAGAACAACCTAGTATTATCAATCACCTCACAATAATCTTAATCAACGCGGCGAAAGAAGATATTGTGGAATCACAAACGATGAGACAAATGTATTTGTGATTACTTTTATATCTTGCCTATCGGAGATATCAATCTCAAGCCAATCGTTACAATTGTACTCAATACGATATAAACAGCAAGATCAGATCACACAACTACAAGAAAGTAGTATCGGTCTGGCTTCACAATCCTGATGAAGTCTTCAAGTCGTTAACCTACAGGGTCTCGGAAGAAACCTAAGGTTAAAGGAGAATCGACTATAGCTTATACAACTAGTATCACACAGGAGGTGTGGGGATTAGGTTTCCCAGTTGCTAGAGTTCTCCCTTATATAGTCTTTCAAATCAGGGTTTGTAATCAATGTTAACTTAGTAACAAAGCATTCAATATTCACCGTTAGATGAAAACCTGATTAGATTCAAGCTAATATCTTTCAACCGTTAGATCGAAAACTTAGCTTGTTACACACAAATGAAATGCACGTTTTAGGTTTGTGTAACCGTACCCAAACATGTACATTTGTTGGTTCAACAGTAGTTAACCAAATGGTTAGCCATATAAGCACTTTTATATGAACCATGTTCTTCTTCATCAGAACTAGTTCAAATGACTCAAATGAACTAGTTAGAGAGTTGTTCAATTGCTTAGATTTTATAGAAGTATACAAGACACAATCGAAGCAAAAACGATTTGATTCACTCGAATCGATTCATGAAATTTATAGCCACGGTTTGCAAACTTGCATTCCTTAGTTAATATAATTATAAATTCACGAATAATCGTTTTTAGAATATAACCAACCTAAGTACGCGGACCAGGTACGCGGACTTAAGTACCCGGAATGAGTTTTTAAATAGTTCAAAAACTCTAGCAGATTTTCTCGGGAAGAGAACCTCCGACAGTATGTGGACTGGGTTCGCGGACTGGGTTTGCAGACTCTGTTCCGGTTTCCTGAGCAGCAGAGTACACAGACTTTGGTTCAAGTAATAAGGACTTATACATGTATGTGTTACCATAAAATGCTTATATCCAACATTGGTTATATAATCTAAACTCTCATTTCAAACATTGAAACATTCTTAGAGGACGTTATATAGTTGTTATTCATAAACTATTTTTCGCCAAAGCCATTTTCAAGTGATTGAAACATAACATGACTTTCGTCACTAGGTAAAGATGAACTTGACTAAAGCGAAAGCTTACCAACACATATTTCGAGAAATAGATAAGCGAGATAAACTCGGCTCGAAATAGAAAATGTGTATAATCAAAGTATATATAGCAAAACGATGTTTGTCTCAAGATAGGAGATAGAGTAGATAGACTTTTGAGTGATAGATAAGTTCAAGTCTCCACATACCTTTTAGTCGATGAAGTTCCACCAGATCCTTGAGTAGTTTTTCGTATTGTATGATGATCGCCATGGAGTTCTTGAGCTCAACTACACTTTCTATCCTAGTCCGTGACTTAGCTATAATAGACTAGAAATCAAGACTTATAGTTTTGATCACTAACATTGACAAACATGCTTGAGATAGCAACGCATGCGAGTTCGACCGAGCAGTGCTCTAACAGTTTGCTAGAAATGCAAACTTGGGTATTTATAGACCAAGGATGTTTTGACACCAAGGAATTTCCAAAACCGAAAATATTCTCAAGATATGCAATAAATTCCCAAATTCGGTTTTCCTAATTCCAATAAATGCTTATCCAGTATTTCCAAAACCTCTCAATAGACTAGTTTTTATTCTCTAGAGCTATGCATTAATTGCTGGTAATTAAAGCATATAAATCCAAAAACCTTAATTAAAAGATTCTTAATTTATTGCGACGTAGGATCACCTTGAGTACCAAGGAATATTTTTAAACAATAAATGATAAGAGTTACTGCTCGTGTTCAAAGTATGTTGACATCTTTTCACTGCAAAATCTTATTTCATATTTACATGGATTTACTTCTTGGAATCGGTTCTACCACACTTCCAAACAAGTTTAGAATTGGTTTGCCAATATTCCAAGACTATTATATGATTGGTCATACCAAATCACAATGGTTAGTTGTGATCGGTCCTTCCAAGTCACATACATGGGCTCGGATCGGTTATACCAATCACTAGGATCGGTTCTACCTAAACATGGTATCTGCTTGTGATCGGTGATACCAGTCACTAGGATCGGTTACACCAATTACAAGGATAGGTCACACAACACTATCGGTCACACCAATTACAAGGATCGGTCACACTAATTACAAGAATCGATCATATCATCTCATGGTGATTACTTAGGATCGGTTACACCAATTACCAGGACCGGTCATACCAGATCATAAGTCTAGATATTGTGATCGGTTATACCTGAGTTAAGATCGGTTCTACCAACTCACACATTGGTCATCCAAAGATATGCAATGAGTATCCGGACTAATAAACATATTGATTTCCCTTTCGATTCACAAAACAAGTTCATGAATATATTTCCTTTAAACAAATGTAAAACATTGTTTCCTAGGATGAATCTTCACCATAATTGTTGATACATGAAAATTATTACCCCTTAACAGGGATAGGGAGCCCCTGAAGGGGAGCCAGGCCCAACATAAAACATGGGGACTTGGGAGCCAAAGCCCAAGTCCACTAAAAAGTATTCACAAGCAAGAGGGGATAAGGAGGGAATTAATGGAAAATGAGAAGGTTATATTAGAAGGAACGACACTAGTGGTAATTAAGGATGTTTAGGACATGTGGCATGATGTCATAAAAGGGAGGGCTTTTCGGAAGGTCTATAAAATGAGGTACATAGTACAATGGAATGCAAGTTATCTCTCATACCATTCCTAGAAGGTGTTATCATTTGGTGTGACTAGGACGTGTAGAACCAAATTATATCTACCCTTCAACATTTGGCGACCACACCCAGAGGCTTGTGCCTAGCTCACCATTACGCACTCAGGAAGCACTAGCTTGATTAGAGCCTAATTTACATCATTTGAATATCAATTTCGTTGCTATTCTTAGCTATTCCTTTTGTATGTTTTATATATTACGCTTATTTTGCATTTTGCGGGTACTTTGGAGTCATGTGATGAAATAAGAGAAAAAAGAGCTCAATTTTCTATTTGAGAACCTTAAGTGTTGGCTCAGTGGAAGAGCAGAAGTATGAAGGATTAGAAAGTGTTAGAAAGCCAATTGTTGGAGCACCAGTTTCATTCTACTCGGGGCTGCCTAGGAACTACTATTCAGAATTGTTAAATGCACCTAGATTTCTGCTATGGGCCACCTCCTCCTTTATCACTAAACCTAGGTCGATCCCGGTACTACACCATCTAGTATTCTCTTCACAACCGAGATCAAATCTGCACCAAGTCTGTCAACGTTCAATTACCTCAGGTTCGAGGGGTGATGTTGGTTGGGTTGAAGACACGATTGAAGACTGAGAAGAGTGTACGAGCATGGAAGAGTGATACTGATTCAAGCAAGAATGACAGAGAAGAAGATGGGTCGGATACTGGATGGGGGTTGTATTTGAGACAAGCTGTGATAGTTTTGGGTTTCGTTTTGTGCTGAAATTGCAGGGAAGAAATTCAGTTTACTGCCACTGAAACTGGAGGTGAATAATTCATGAACAAAGCAGATTTAAGAGATGGGTCTGGTGTAATTTGAGACTGTTAGAGCAGAGCTCGGTTGAACCCACCAAGCGTTGGTATGTCAAGTTTGGTTGTCATATTTTAGTGAACCAAAATTCATTTAAGAGTCGCTTGATTAAATGTACTAAAGTCAACTTCGTATAGGTTAGCTTGAGAATATTTTGCATTTGCTAGTTAAAGATTTGCTAGTTAAAGATTTTCCAAGGAGATTTTCGATCATTATTTTGGACAGAGTATTCTCAGGAATTATGAAAACCGAATATGGAAATTATTATAGAATATCTTGAGAATATTTTCGGTTTTGGAAATTCCTTAGTGTCCAAACTTCCTTGTCTATAAATACTTGAAGTTTGCATTTCGAGCAAACTAATCCTTCGTGACAGTAAACTTCCTTTGTTGTACTGTTACTGGTGAAGTCGCCTATTCGGAGAGGAGAGTAACCTAATTAGGAGAAATCTCTTACGGCCGCTCAGTTTAAAATCTTCTTTGGGATTGACAAGCTCTAGAGTGTACCATTTGTGGGAAACTAGATAATTGCGGTTTATCTTTTGTTTTCATATTGATTTGATTGACTAACGGTGGTTGAACTTTGATTGCACCTTGTTTGTTTATGCTTGAGAATCTTCTCTTCTGATATAAGATTCACTCAAACTAGTTCAAGGTTTCGACAGGGATATTTAGACTGTTGTTAGTGTTAAAGACGATCTTGTGATAATCCATTGTTAACAGACTCCGTTCTGTGTGTGATTGATCACAAGCGATTCAAGTAGTTGTTGTAGGAGCATTGCTCGGTCGAACTCGCATGCGTTGCTATCTCAAGCATGTTTGTAAATGTTAGTAATCAAAACTATAAGTCTTGATTTCTAGCCTATATAGCTAAAGGTCTCGGACTAGGATAAAAAGTGTAGTTGAGCTCAAGACTCCATGGCAGTCATCATACAAGACGAAGGACTACTCAAGGAAATGGTGGATCTTCATCGACTAAAAGGTATATGGAGACTTGAACTTATCTGTCAGTCAAAATTCTATCTACTATATCTCCTACTCTTTAGACAAAATTCGTGTGGATATATAGACTTTAATTATACACATTTGCTATTTCGAGCCGAGTTTAACTCGCTTATCTATTTATCGAAATATATGTTGGTAAGCTTTCGCTTTATCCAAATTCATATTTACCTAGTGACGAATGTCATGTTATGTTTCAATCACTTTGGAAATTGCTCTGACGAAAAATGGTATGTGAATAACCGCTATATAACGTCCTCTGAGAATGTTTCAATGATTGAAATGAGAGTTTAGATTACATAACCATTGGTAGGCTAGAACCATTATTGTGGAAACACATATATGTATAAGTCCTTATTCCTTGAACCAAAGTTTGCGAACTTTGTTGATCAAGAGAAACAGAATGTGGCATGATCCAAGTCCGCGAACTTGAGCAGGTTATATCTAAAATCGGTTGTTCTTGAACTCATGTTTATATAAACTAAGGATGCTTTTGCAAACCGTGGCTATAAAGTTCATGAACTGATTCGAGTGAATCAAATTGTTTTTGCTTCGATTGTGTCTTTTGTAGTTACATAAGATCTAAGCAACTGAACAACTCTCTAACTAGTTCATTTGAGTCATTTGAACTAGTTATGGTGAAGAAGAATATGGTTGATATGAAAGTGATCATATGTCTAACCATTTGGTTAACTATTGTTGAACCAACAAATGTTAATGTTTGGGAACGGTTCGTAAACCTAAAATTGGACATTCCATTTGTGTGTAACAAGCTAAGTTTTCGATCCAACGGTTGAGAAATATTAGCTTGAATCTAATCAGGTTTTCATCTAACGGTGATTATTGAATGCTTTGTTACCAATCTAACATTGACTGCAAACCCTGATTTGAAAGACTATATAAAGGAGAACTCTAGCAACTGGGAAACCTAATCCCCACACCTTACATGTGATACTAGTTGCATATCTAGAGTCGATTCTCCTTTAACATTTGGTTTCTTCTTCTAAAACCAGGTTAACGACTTAAAGACTTCATTGGGATTGTGAAGCCAGACCGATACTACTTTTATTGTAGTTGTGTGATTTGATCTTGCATCTTCTATCGTTACGAGTACGATTGTAATAATTGGCTCGAGATTTATATCTCTGATAGGCAAGATAGAATAGTAATCACAAACACTTCGTCTCATCATTTGTGATTCCACAATATCTTTTTTCGCTGCGTTGATTAGGATTATTGTGAGGTGATTGATAATACTGGGCTGTTCTTCGGGAATATAAGTCCGGTTTATCAATTGGTTCCTGTTCACCTTGATTTATCAAAAGACGGAGCAAAACTCGTAGGTATATTCGTGGGAGACGGATTTATCTATCACCGTAGACTTTTTTGTGTGATACAGATTTGTTTATTAAAGTCTTGGACTTTGGGTCGTAGCAACTCTTAATTGTGGGTGAGATCAGCTAAGGGAATCAAGTACGTAGCATCCTGTTGGGATCATAGGCGTGGGAGCATAATTGTACCTTGGATCAGTGTGAGATTGATTGGGGTTCAATTACAGTCCATACCGAAGTTAGTTTGGAGTAGGCTAGTGTTTGTAGCGTCTTAATACAGTGTATGTTCAATCTGGACTAGGTCCCGGGGTTTTTCTGCATTTGCGGTTTCCTCGTTAACAAAATTCTGGTGTCTGTGTTATTTCTTTTCCGCATTATATTTTGTTATATAATTGAAATATCACAGGTTGTACGTTGTTCAATCAATTAGAATATTTTACCTTTTGGTTGTTGATTTAAATTGATTGATACTTGGATATTGGTCTTTGGTACCATCCTAGTTATCTCTCTAGTATTTGATAAAGACTCGCAGATTTCTATTTACTTGAGTATATATCAAATCGAGAGATTGAGATATAAACTTTTTGATATACTTTTTATCTAGATTGAGCCTGACACTCTAGTTGATTCTCTAGAAAGTACATTGGAGTTTATCCATACAGATTGCTAAGCGAAATATTGGGTGTGGTTGTTGTACCCCCACTTTTTCAATTGGTATCAGAGCAGGCAAACACGTTTAAGACCTTACAAGTCTGTGTTTGTAGCAATCTGAGGATGGATGATAGTATCTCTAATAAACGCATCACCAGAAATAAAAGGCTACGTCTTGTCTAATTCTATTAAAGATAAAGATTCTTCAATATCGAATATAGACGAACCACGTGTTCCAACAAGACAGACAGGCTCCGACATGTGTTATCACGACTACCCTTCAAAAGAGTGTTTCTCTCTAAATGAACTGAAAATAGCTAAAGAGAGTGAACTGATGATAAGTTTTGTTAAAGTTCAAGCTGATCATTTGAAACAACATGTCGAAATTCTTCTTGGGGAAATAAGAGACTACAACTCCAAAAACTCTGAAGCTCTGCTTTTTCTTAAGGCTTGTCTTGAAAGAGATATATTGGAAATCAAACATCGCTTGAAGAAGCTCTCAATTCAAGGATGTTTCAGGAAGTTATCTAGACCATGTTCATCATGCACAACTGTGACTGAGGAAGATCCAAGAAAAAAGTCAAGGTCTTTTTCTTGTGGAAAAGATGTGCCTATACCCCCTTGTCAAAAATGGTACACATTACATGAAGGAAGGAAATCTCCACAGAATGCTAAGACAGTACTTTCTAACATACAAAAAGTATGTCCCTTTTGTGATTCAAGTGGACATGTTAGGCAAACGAGAAATTATTGGTTGGGTAACAATTCCCTTGTTCATCTCCAACCCACCTTTGACGTAATATTCAAAGGAATAACTGACGTTCGTATGTCTAAACCAATTGGTTTCAGTACTCATCATGTGTATCCTACCAAGAAAGTCAGTTCTATGAGTTTCTTAAATGTTCTGACTCAGAAAAGATGTCTTAACATTCTGAGAGAAGATCAGAATCGTTCCATCTTCAAAAAGGGAGTTAATAATACATTTGATGTGAGCAAGGTATCAGGAAGAATCCGACTTTCTTCAGGTAAGAATCAATTCTCTGAGTCATGTATTTTTAAGGATGAATTTTATGATTACCTTTCACATCATAATGGTTTTCCTTCACCATTTCGTAAGGAAAAAGATAACCAAGAGCAATGTTCATTTAATGATCCAATAGCTCATACTTGTGCTAATTAATCACAAGGATTAAGATCTTGCTCATAAAAATCCTGTTGACCAAGTTATGTAAGGTTCAGGTATACTATGACAAGTTAGTGTTTTGCTTAGTTGAGTTATCCTCTTATCGTTTATAGCTAAACTAGTGCCTGTAGACAATATTGCCTAAAAAGTTTTTTTTGTATCGTTTCTCTCTTTATGCATTTTATTTTGCATCTTTGTGAGCTGTTATACATGTGATCTAAATTACTCCTTTGGTAAGGAATTTATTGAGCCATTTATGAATTCTCATGTAGCAAAAGTTCTTTTGTTGTTTTAATCCTTATGGGACATGTTGTATTCGTATGTGTACACCTGTTACCATCACGAGTCAACCGTTTGGAAACCCTAAAGGTCTTCTTCCCTAAGAAAATATATAAATACCAAACCTATGAGTCACGTTTGCGTACTCTAGGTTATTTTGGTTTATCAAGAATGTCGTCCTCTTCACAATCGTGTGGTTTTGCTAAAGGCTTTCTTGATAAAGGTATTGGTTTTGAATCCGAAGGGAGGAAGAAAAGAACCCTTGTAGATGAAAATCATCCCAATGCCTCGTGTTACTATGCGTATACTCATGAGAATGTTGAGAAGGATGATATGATTTTTGCTGAAGTGGTCCATGACTTTCTTAAGTATTTTGAGGAAGCAAAACTGCAGCTCGTTGATACTCTGAAAAGTCTTGATGTGTTGAAAACTGAGTTGAAAAAGGTTTCATCTGACCTTGGTCTCATAAAATCTCACATCAATGATATTCACAAAGAGAATCTCTTCTCTGAAGATGCAATGGATGCTGCTAATCACAAGCTCAAAGACACCAAGACTCGTGAGGATCCTGAACCGTCTATTTGACCTTAGTTCGTGTTCGGCCATGGCACTGGAGTCTGCTTTTGTTCCCTAGCTTGTTGATTTCTTTTATTTGCCTAGTAAATCTTCTATTTTATTTGTTTTGTTTAGAAGAATAACTAGAGTTTGAAATAGCCATTATTGTGATTACACATAGCTATGTCCAACGTTTTCATCTTCATGTTTTTAGATTTATTAGTTTAAATTCTAAATCTGTTTGGAAGATGATTTTTGCAATATTAATCTTTATGATTTTATATATTGCAATAGTGTTATGGAATGTGTTTATTTACGTCCGTGAACTTGACCGTCTGATACCTTGTCAAAAGTAAAGTCTTTCGAATGTCGATATTCATATGTTGATAAAAGAATGAATGGACTTTTTGACAAATACAAAAGTTAAGCCTATATTGTCAATTATTGATGGAATATAGGTTAAAATCTTTTGTTTGCAAGGATTATGTCTATTAAATGTCGTTATGCCAATAGTGATGGAAAATAGAATGAATCCTTGTGTATTCTGCAATAATTGATCTTTCCCGATCCATAGTTTATGTATTACTGTAAGGCTCCGTGAAGTGTCTTATGTTGAGCATTGAACGACCAAGTTGATTATTTTCATGATTAGCTATGTTGTTGTCCGTAAGGTACTTTATGTCGAGCATATTCAACTAAATTGATCATCTTGTTTGGTTATTTAGTTGTTGCTCCGTAAGTTTTCTTATGTCGAGCACTACCAATTAAATTGATTACTTTTGTGATTAGTTTGATTGTGTATTTCGATTATATTAATTGTGGGTTCTCTTGTGATTAATCAAATTGTAAATTTTGAGTCTCCATAAGTTCACTTATGTTGAGCATTTGTCGATTAAATTAATCATGGGTTTTCTTGTGGTTAGTTTAATTGAAAATTTTGGATTCAAATACATACTTGTATGTGATTTGTTATGTCCAAAGAAAACCTTCTTTTCTTTCTAAATTAAGGTCGCTCTTGTTGTTCTTTCGGGAATGGGATTTTACGGGGGAGAGTTCTTTTGAACTTGTGCTTAATTGCCAAATCGTTGTGGGGAGTGCGACTGTGGAATATTTTAGGGGTTATCTTGTATCTTTATAAAATCCTTGATAAATGCATTTAGCTTCGGCTTTATGATTGCATCTAAATAAGATGATATACTTTTGCTTTCTTTTGGTCAAGAAATGTCTCTTTCGGTAATTTCATTAGGATCCCATTCTTGTACCTTTGCCAATTTTATTGACAAAAAAGGGGAGAATTAATATGTAGTTCACACTACAAATACATATGGTTTTCGGATCATTGTGTAAGGAGGAGTGGTTTCCATGTGAGATGGAGTATTGACTAGGGGGGGGGGGGGGGGTGATACATATCACCATAGTATTGTTGTTGAAGTTGTGATATAATTGGACTTTGACGTTGTGTAATCATACTATGACATTGTATAACAATGATTGAGAACTATTGTTTTCTTGTTGTTATAGCTACGGATTTTCAACAACGATGATGCTAAACTTACAACCTTTGGGATCATTGGAGTACTTGGAAGTGACGAAGACTTCGAGTAATGTTGAAGATTAGGCATGTGGAATAGGAGATACAAAATTTTATTTATTTATTTTTTGTATTCCATATGTATTAATAGTTTTGTCACTAAAATTGACAAAGGGGGAGGTTGTTAGAGCATTGCTCAGTCGAACTCGCATGCGTTGCTACCTCAAGCATGTTTGTCAGTGTACTATAAGTCTTGATTTCTAGCCTATATAGCTAAAGGTCTCGGACTAGGATAGAAAGTGTAGTTGAGCTCAAGACTCCATGGCAATCATCATACAAGAAGAAAGGCTAGTCAAGGAACTGGTGGATCTTCATCGACTAAAAGGTATGTGGAGACTTGAACTTATCTGTCACTCAAAAGTCTATCTACTCTATCTCCTACTCTTGAGACAAAAGTCGTGTTGATATATAAACTTTCATTATACACATTTGCTATTTCGAGCCGAGTTTAACTCGCCTATCTATTTCTCGAAATATGTGTTGGTAAGATTTCGCTTTAGCCAAATTCATCTTTACCTAGTGACGAATGTCATGTTATGTTTCAATCACTTTGGTAATTGCTCTACCAAAAAATGGTCTGTGAATAACGGCTATATAACGTCCTCTGAGAATGTTCCAATGATTGAAATAAGATTTTAGATTACATAACCATTGGTAGGATATAAGCATTGTTGTGGAAACACATATATGTATAAGTCCTTATTCCTTGAACCAAAGTTTGCGAACTTTGTTGATCAAGAGAAACGGAATGTGGCGTGAGCCAAGTCCGCGAACTCAGTCCGCAAACTGGCTGAAGTTCTCGATCCGAGAATTTCTGCTGGAGTTTGTGAACTCCTTCCGTGAGCTTAAGTCCGCGAACCCAGTCCGCGAACTTGAGCAGGTTATATCTAAAATCGGTTGTTCTTGAACTCATGTTTATATAAACTAAGGAATGCTTTTGCAAACCGTGGCTATAAAGTTCATGAACCGATTCTAGTGAATCAAACCGTTTTTGCTTCGATTGTGTCTTGTGTAGTTACATAATATCTATGCAATTGAACAACTCTCTAACTAGTTCATTTGAGTCATTTGAACTAGTTATGGTGAAGAAGAATATGGTTGATATGAAAGCGATCATATGACTAACCATTTGGTTAACTATTGTTGAACCAACAAAAATTAATGTTTGAGAACGATACGTAAATCCAAAATTGGACATTTCGTTTGTGTGTAACATGTTAAGTTTTCGATCCAATGGTTGAGAAATATTAGCTTGAATCTAATCAGTTTTTCATCTAACGGTGAATATTGAATGCTTTGTTACCAAGCTAACATTAATTGCAAACCCTGATTTGAAATACTATATAAAGGAGAACTCTAGCAACTGGGAAACCTAATCCCCACACCTTACGTGTGATACTAGTTGCATAGCTAGAGTCGATTCTCCTTTAACCTTTGGTTTCTTCTTCTAAAACCAGGTTAACGACTTAAAAACTTCATTGGGATTGTGAAGCCAGACCGATACTACTTTTCTTGTAGTTGTGTGATCTGATCTTGCATCTCTATCGTTACGAGTACGATTGTAATAATTGGCTCGAGATTTATATCTCCGATAGGCAAGATAGAAAAGTAATCACAAACACTTCGTCTCATCGTTTGTGATTCCACAATATCTTTTTCGCTGCGCGATTAGGATTATTGTGAGGTGATTGATAATACTAGGATGTTCTTCGGGAATATAAGTCCGGTTTATCAATTGGTTCCTGTTCACCTTGATTTATCAAAAGACAGAACAAAACTCGTAGGTATATTCGTGGGAGACGGATTTATGTATCATCGTAAACTTTTCTGTGTGATACAGATTTGTTTATTAAAGTCTTCGACTTTGGGTCGTAGCAACTCTTAGTTGTGGGTGAGATCAGCTAAGGGAATCAAGTACGTAGCATCCTGCTGGGATCAGAGGCGTAGGAGGATAACTGTACCTTGGATCAGTGTGAGATTGATTGGGGTTCAACTACAGTCCAGACCGAAGTTAGTTTGGAGTAGGCTAGTGTCTGTAGCGGCTTAATACAGCGTATGTTCAATCTGGACTAGGTCCCGGGGTTTTTATGCATTTGCGGTTTCCTCGTTAACAAAATTCTGGTGTCTGTGTTATTTCTTTTGCGCATTATATTTTGTTATATAATTGAAGTATCACAGGTTGTGCGTTGTTCAATCAATTAGAATATCCGACCTTTTGGTTGTTGATTTAAATTGATTGATACTTGGATATTGGTCTTTGGTACCATCCAAGTTATCTCTCTAGTATTTGATAAAGACTCGCAGATTTCTATTTGCTTGAGTATATATCAAATCGAGAGATTGAGATATAAACTCTTTGATATACTTTTTATCTAGATTGAATCTGACTGTCTAGTTGATTCTCTAGAAAGTATATTGGAGTTTGTCCATACAGATTGCTAAGCGAAATATTGGTTGTGGTTGTTGTACCCCCACTTTTCAGTTATGTGCAGGTGTTTATTGAAGATCTAAGAATATTTGAAGGCAAAGAAGAGATAGAATATTTCCGACTTGGTTATATAAATCTTTTGTGTGCACAATACTTGTTTCGGTAAAAGAGGATCCAACTTTAATCGATCTATCCTTGTGGTATTTTGATAGAATAGTTGTGTAGATCGGCATCAATACGTTTCCTTAGGATTAAAGGTATTGATTGAAAAATCTTAACGATTACCTTTTGGTAATTGAATATAAGATAGATCTTGGAACCTGGCAAAGGAGTTTATGTTAAGATAAACAAAAGATCCTTTGTCCAACTCATATCACTTGGTTGAAGAGAGTTGATACCAAACAAATTTGTTGTTCCTTTACTGTTTGGAATACGAACCAAAGGAATTGGTCCAAGTACGTGACTTGTTTACAGGTCGGAGGCGTGGGAGACGGAACTAGGTGAACTATAGGTTTAGTTGTTTGGTCTCAACTATACGAAGTTGGTTTATTTTGTATAGCGGCTTAATCCTGAGAGTATTCAATTCTGGACAAGGTCCCGGGGTTTTTATGCACTTGCGGTTTTCCTCGTTAACAAAATCTTGTTGTGTCATTTACTTTATATTTCCGTATTATAATTGTTTTATTATAATTAAAGTAAATTACACAAACGTTAATTCCTATTTATTTGATAAGCAATCCTATTGTGTTTGGTTAAGTCTAAACCTTTGTATCAAGTAAACATACTTCGTTGTTGTATTATCTCGATCTCGTATCCATAGACGATCACACGAAGTGTGAACCGATTTGTTGTATTGTCTCCACTCAGTCCACAGACAATCACTTTTAGAGAAAGGACTTATAGGAAGGAAAAGTTTTAGCTTGAGGTATATTTGGGTACCCTCGCCTTTTCAATTGGTATTAGAGCAGGCAAACACGAAAAGATATAACAATCCATGTTTGGTGCGATCCATCCTATAAGAATGAACTCGAGTTCTCACGAATCGACTTCAATTAACGTACCTCCAAGATTTGACGGGACAAAATATCTATGGTGGAAATCTGCTATGCGATCTTTTCTTCAATCACGAGACTTTAATACTTGGTTATTAGTCGTTGATGGTTACATTCTTCCAAAGATAGAAAATTCAGATCTTAAATGCCTAGTAGATTTTTCAAACGAAGAAAAGGCTCTTGCTAAGCAGAATTCAGATGGTTTGAATGTTATAATACATGTTGTAAGCCGTGATTTACAACATCATGTATCAACATGTCAAATTTCGAAAGAAGCTTGGGATAATCTTCGGATCGTATTTGAAGGAAACACTTCAGATAAAGAAGCTATACTTCAAAATCTTACGTCCGATTGGGAAAACCTTTGAATGGATGACAATGACACTTTTGAAGAGTTTCATATTAAACTCTCTGAGATAATCAATGCCTCTTTCTCTCTTGGAAAGACTATCTCTGAAAAGGAAATAGTGTGCGAAATTCCCAGATCGTTGCCATCAAGATACGATTCTAAGAAGCATGCAATCATAGAAGCAAATGATCTCTCAACTCTCTCACGAAGCACACTCGTTGGAAATTTAAAGATCTTTGATCATGAATCACAGTCTATTCTAAATAAAGGAATTGCTTTCAAAGCTGCAAAAACTCCACAGGATTTTATGGAAAGGAGTAGACACACGGATGATTCAAATGAACGGATTGCAGAAAACTCTGATGATGAAATTGAACAATCATTATCATTGATTACTAGACAGTTTCGAGATCTCTTAAAGAAAAGGAATAAGAGATTCATAAAGGATACTCACCGATCTTCTCGTCCACATGATCGAGTTCATGTCAAGAAGGATCATGAAGAAGATGATGAATATCATCCACAATGCTTCAAGTGTAACGGGTTTGTTCATATTGCTAAAGACTGTCCCAATCTTAAGAAATACACTGGAAGCAAGGCATTGGCTGTAACTCAAGATGATACCTCTGATTCATACAATTCTGAAGAAGAGGAAACATCTAATATTGCATTAGTTGTCAATCTTATTTCTTCTTCCTCCATTAGTGATTTACCCATTTTAAGAATGGACATGTCTTCCGATGTTATTAAATCATCTAATGGTAAAAGGAAAAATAAGACAGGATGCAAAAACTGTCTCAAAAACAGAATTGCTAAGAGTTGCATAGGCAACCCAAGTCAAAGTCAAGATACTTCGCTAGTTCGAGTAACAAGAGGAGAATTTCTCATACGATGCTAGATCAAGAACACTTTAGTTTTTCAAAATTCCATAATGAGAGAAAATCTCATACTAATACCACCTGGTCGGTATTAGAATTCTTTCCTCACCATGTGTGCCAAATTTGAGCGAGGAAGAAGAAAATCATGGCGTTTTTTTGTAGATTATGGAAATAAAATCTAGTAATTGAAAATATTTGGTATATTCGTATCTTTAGGGATATTATATTTTCGGAAGTATGAAAATTTATAAAGAGATCCTCCTCCTTCTCTGGTCTTTCCTTGTCCGAACCATGAGTCTGGATCCAACATCTTTGTATGATAAGATGATAGATCAGAATGATCAACCTAAGAGTAAGTCGGGACCTTCTCTTGATATTAGGGGTAAAATCAAAAAGGGAGATTGGCTTAGTAAGAAGGAAAGAGAGAATACGCTGAAGAAAGATCAGTGTATTGAAGCATTGACACTCTTCTGTATTCAATCAAAGACAGAACTACATGTTCTTGCAGAATCCTTCACGAAAATTTCTCACCTGCAAGAATTTCTTGTTAAGCAACAAGGTTTTCTACTTGAAGAAATTCACAATCTGAATACTGAAAGTAGAAATCCACCTTCATTTAGCGCTGATATGAAAGATTGAGTTGAAATCTAGAAAATAGACATCAATTTTTTATTTCTTTCATTGATTGTATTAAGTCTATTATGAATAAAACTATTATGAATAAAATTATTTGATTGGTAATTTGTCTTGTGATAGTTTTTGATTTTCATAGTCTGTGCTTGTATGTTTATCTTATTGATATGTATGTTTATGGGATGTTTGATTTCGGTTTCATTACCTTGATATTCGATCTCATAAAATGGTGTGAACCCTTATGGTTTGGGTGACTTTTTGATTTAGCAGGATTAAGTTCTATCCCATGTTGGTAGGCTTTATCAAAGGATCATGAGGGGTTCTAATAGAAACAATATGTGAAAAAGTCACAATATATTGAATCGGTTTTGGTTTAGCATAAAAGCATATGTGTTTCGCAGGTTATACCGATTTTCAACCTTTCTCTGGTAAAGGTTGGTTGTTGTTATTCTTTTGTTTTTTCATAAGGATGACAACATAATGGTATTTCGATAACAATTCTCCCTAGAAGAAGAAGATGCGATCATATTGGAGAAGTTGGATGCGAAATTGAGGTAACAATCTTGTTAGTTAATTGTTTTCCTGTTTAAGAAAAGCCTAATGTTATTGCTTATATCTTTTTTCTTTTGCTTAAGAAAATTTCGGTACAATTGATTTCGGTTAAGAAAAACTATTGTTATCTTACTTTGTTGTGTGGTATCAATCGTTTAGGCTTACAAAATTGTACGGTGCAATTGCAGTGCTTTAATGTTTATGTTGTTTCAATTGCTTCCGGTTGAGGTGAATAATTATGCAAGTTGATTTGTTTTGGTTTGTATGAATTATTTATGGCTTGATAAAAGAATATGTTGACGGGATGAGTTGTTTAGTCCAATTTGATTCCGGATAAGATAAACTAAGTTAATTATGATCTTAGTTAGACTTATCAAAGTGGAGGTTTCGGTTATTCAAGTCTAATCGAATGCCTAAACAAGGAAATTCTAGTTAACTAACCTAGTATTTGGCTTGTTTAAAATCTAAAGGTCTAAGTTATATGGATAATTAGAACCTGATGAGAAAAATGGAATTTATCTCTGTTTTGGTCTTATCGAATGAAGCGGTTGTATTTATACAATCGGTTTAGTAAATGAACTAATGTGATTAGTTGATTTTTGGTTTGCTAAACTAGTTGGGAAAATTACTTCGGGCAATTATTTCCATGATAACATATCAAAACATAATTACTTTGTAGTTTCGATTTTGATATTGGTTATCAAAATTGGTGTGTGAAACCCTCGTGCTTGACTCAATAGGTTGCAAGTCTATTTTGAGATTTGTAAGATCCTTTTCGTGTTGTCCTTTATTTTTTTCGTTTCTTTGTCATTTTATGACAAAAAGGGGGGGGGGGGAATATATGGAGTAAACAAGTGATGCTGGTGTCAATTTATATTGATTGGTGTCACTAGGGAAGAGGACAATGGTGCTTGAACGTTTATCTAACGAATGAGGAAACACATAGACTAAGGGGGAGTAACATATCATATGATTTGGTATAACAAAGACGTGAGGATTGCAAATCTACCTATCTCACCTTTAGGGGGAGTATGATCTTTGTTATTATAATGTCAACAGCTGTTGCATTTTTAAGGATTGAATGTATGCAGGTTATGTGCTATTGAATTCGGGAATCAAGCGTATGTGTAATGAATTCTTGTAATTTGTTTATCCATATGATTGTAAGAGTTTTGTCACTAAAATTGACAAAGGGGGAGATTGTTAGAGCATAGCTCGGTTGAACCCACCAAGCGTTGGTATGTCAAGTTTGGTTGTCATATTTTAGTGAACCAAAACTCATTTAAGAGTCGCTTGATTAAATGTACTAGAGTCAACTTCGTATAGGTTAGCTTGAAAGTATTAGGATATGAGACATTACAAGTATTGCGAAGACTTGAAGAAGTGAAGAAGTACGGAGCTACAACCACAACATCATCCTTCCACTTGAGGTTAGTAATATTTGACTTAAACTGTTTCATTCCCTAACATATCTTTCAAGTCGTGCATATTGAAAACAAAACTGCGAAGCATGAACACTCTAGATAGACATAGTATTAAGGAATTCAATACGAGGTTTATTGCTTAACCATTAAACTTTGTAGATAATACATCAACATAATCGTATGAATGCTATTGTGATTATGTATGGGTATGAGGTGAGGATTTCATCCTAGGAAACAATGTTGTTTCATGTGTTTTAAGAAAGTAAGTTCATGAACTTTGTTTGTGAACCGAAAAGGAAATCTCCAGGCGTTATTGGGGTTGTTCTTCATTGCATATCTTATGAACGACCAATATGTGTGATTAGTATAACCGCTCATGACTTGTTTGTGTTCTTGGTAAAACTATTCACATGAGGCCTGACTTTTGTATTGGTATGACTTTTATTAGTGAAACCGATCTTTAGTAAGCACCTGTTGGTATGATCGAGTTTGTGTAGTTTGTAAGGCCTAACACTGGGTAAAGGGGAACCGATCCTAGTAAGAGGTGCAACACGTCACAAAGGGGAATCGATCCTTGTATGGGGTGCAGCAAGGTTTATAGCAGAAAGGGGAACCGATCCTATGGAAATGTGCAACACGTTTTTAGGCAAAGGGGAACCGATCATATGGACATGTGCAACACATATAAGTTAGATACCACATATATATGGGGAACCGATCCTAGTACCTAGTCAACCGAATTTTGGGAAGCTAGTGTGACTATGCACAGTACTCACATGGAGGTAGAACCGAAACTTATTTTGGGAGAACCGTTAAACCCATGGTTTGTGATTGAGAAGTTCTTGATCAATCGCATAGCTCTTGAAAGTCAGATGAACCAATTCTAAATTTGTTTGGAAGTGTGGTAAATCGGTTTCAAATGAGTAAGTATGAAAGAGGACTTACAAAGAAAGAATGTCGACACACTTTGAACACATGCAATAATGCGTATATTTTTTATTGTTCAAAGATATTCCTTAACGGCTAAGAAGGAAGTAAATCCCAGGATCGAAATTAAATAAGTTAAGAATCTTTTAATTAAGGTTTTTAATTATATATGAAAAATAAGAATTAGTAATGTGCATTTTCTAGTTAATGATTTTCCAAGGAGATTTTCGATCATTATTTTGGACAAAGCATTCTCAGGAATTATGAAAACCGAATATGGAAATTATTATAAAATATCTTAAGAATATTTTCGGTTTTGGAAATTCCTTGGTGTCCAAACTTCCTTTCTATAAATACTTGAAGTTTGCATTTCGAGCAAACTAATCCTTCGTGACAGTAAACTTCCTCTGTTGTACTTTTACTGGTGAAGCCGCCTATTCGGAGAGGAGAGTAACCTAATTAGTCGAAATCTCTTACGACCGCTCAGTTTAAAGTCTTCTTTGGGATTGAGAAGCTATAGCGCGTACCGTTGGTGGGAAACCAGATAATTGTGGTTTATCTTTTGTTTTCATATTGATTTGATTGACTAACGGTGGTTGAACTTTGATTGCACCTAGTTTGTTTAGGCTTGAGAATCTTCTCTTATGGTATAAGATTCACTAAAACTAGTTCAAGGTTTCGACGAGGATCTTTAGACTATTGTTTGTGCTAAAGACGATCTTGTGATAATCCATTGTTAACATACTCCGTTCTGCGTGTGATTGATCACAAGAGATTCAAGTAGTTGTGTGCAGGTGTTTATTGAAGATCTAAGAAGATTTGAAGACAAAGAAGAGATAGAATATTTCTGACTTGGTTATATAAATCTTTGGTGTGCACAATACTTGTTTCGGTAAAAGAGGATCCAACTATAATCGATCTATCCTTGTGGTATTTTGATATTCAGTTGTGTAGATCGGCATCAATACGTTTCCTTGGGATTAAAGGTATTGATTGCAAAATCTTAACGATTACCATTTGGTAATTGAATATAAGATAGATCTTGGAACCTGGCAAAGGAGTTTATGTTAAGATAAATAGAAGAGCCTTTGTCCAACTCATATCACTTGGTTGAAGAAAGTTGATACCAAATAGATTTGTTGTTCCTTTACTGTTTGGAATACGAACCAAAGGAATTGGTCCAAGTACGTGACTTGTTTACAGGTCGGAGGCGTGGGAATACAGACGGAACTAGGTGAACTATAGGTTTAGTTGCTTGGTCTCGACTATACGAAGTTGGTTTATTTTGTATAGCGACTTAATCCTGAGAGTATTCAATTCTGGACAAGGTCCCGGGGTTTTTCTGCATTTGCGGTTTTCCTCGTTAACAAAATCTTGTTGTGTCATTTACTTTATATTTCCGCATTATAATTGTTTTATTATAATTAAAGTAAATTACACAAATGTTAATTCCTATTTAATTGATAAGCAATCCTATTGTGTTTGGTTAAGTCTGAACCTTTGTATCAAGTAAACGTACTTAGTTGTTGTATTGTCTCGATTTCGTATCCATAGACGATCACACGAAGTGTGAACCGATTTGTTGTATTGTCTCGAATCAGTCGATAGACAATCAGTTTCGGAGAAAGGACTTATAGGAAGGAAAAGTTTTAGCTTGAGGTATATTTGGGTACCCTCGCATTTTCAGAGACATCAAAGGACGTCAAGAAGATTTAGAATGAGACTTGATCGAGAAAACATCCATGAAGTTGGTGCCTATGATTTGTGACTGAAATAATGGAAGTATTTGAGTCTCTTGATGATTTAAGAACAAATGGGTTTGTGTGTATGGTTGCAGGGAAGGAACTGTGAAAGTTACAAATTCAATAGAGTTCTATCAATCTTCACACTGGAGAACGCATATAGCCTGTTCGAGCAAATGACTGAATCAGTTCAGCCCCCATTCTGTGCAGTCAGTTGGCCATGTGTTTGTGAGTCTTTGCGAAGGGTTAGTACATGAAATCGAAGGCAATAAGGAGACGTAATTTGGGTTTCAATATATTTCAGTCCTGGATCAGTTCTGGTCGAGTATTGCATAGAAGAAACAAGTGATACTGTTGCTGCCACCATTAGTGTAGTTCCTGCAGTGAGATAGTAGGGAGGGGACCAAATGTTATGCCATAGTCTTTTGCAGTTGTTAGCCGTGGTTCAGTGGCTGAGTACATGGGTTTCTTAGGCAGCGGATAGAAATTGACTTAGATGTTGAGATATGGAAGGACAGAACAACATGAAATTATTCGTATACAGTTGGACTGATGTGTCCGGAAAGTCAGTGGTTAATGGGGCAGAGAATTTGGTATCAGGACATGTGTTTTGTGAGTCTTTGGGAAGGTTAGGACAAGGATTTAAGAGGCTAAAATGAGCACGTAACTGGAAATACGGGTTTGTCAAAGACTGGATTCGATTTGGCTTCATATTTGGAAGGAGTTTGCTTCCTGAAAAACAGCTAAGAACTGGAAACTTTTGTCGTTGATTCATGAAGGAATGGTTGTGGATTGAACACTGCTTTTAGGGGTATGAATATTTTGGGAAACATGGGTTGTTATCCGATTCGGTTTTGCAGCAAGGCTGAAGCTATAAAAGGTGATGATATTGGAGGAAGAGTCATCACCCATATCCCCTTCACGACTGCACACCACCTCCAACAGAGAGGAGCTCTGCTCCTCTCTAAATCCCTTCACCAGTTCACCACCAGTCCATCTGTATAACTACATTCTCTCCATCATCACCACCACCAGTTCCATTTATATCACCTGCATCTCCATCCATCTACATACACCACCTGCATATTACAATGATGGATATGACCTTCACATCCATCATTGTGCATACACCTCCCATCTGCATCACCAATTCAGATGCTCGCAACCACTCATCTGTTATACCACCAGATTCACAATACAACACCTTCCATCCACCGGCTATTCTACCTGACCATACTACAGGCAGCAGCGAGCTTGATCAGTTCAACACCATCAGCTTCACAATACGCAGTCACAACACAACATCAGAAGTACATCCATCAACCACCGAGATACGCTGCAGCCCACCTGTTCGCGACAGTCCATGACATCCACCACCATTCCACATTCACATTTCGACCTGCTTTTGCTGTTTTGGTTTGCTTATTGTTTTGTTTCAGTCATGAACTCCAGTAGTTAAATTCTTATTTGGTTAGGGTTATTTTGAAACTATTGACTTGTCTTTGATATTTTATCAAGTTTAATCTTTCTTTCCAATATCGTTTTATTGTTTGTCTTTTACTGCGTTTATGACCATGGATTATTTGCAGGGTGTTTGAGTGGCCAATCAAACAACTTATTCGTGATACTAATGCTAGATTATTGAGTCGTAATCCGTAAGTGATTTAATCATAAGTAGCAAAGCATCAACGTTACAATGGGATTTTGTGGATTTTGATGTGTATTTCACAACCCTAAGTTAACATGTCGAACTTACGAGCATGTGATTAGGATCATTCCGACTCATAGAACATATTGGTTAGTTAAGTTACACTAAAGAGCTTATTCAAAGTGGCTTGATTGACTAGACACGAGTAGAGAACTTATTTTACAAAGTGACTTTGAAGTTTAATGGACTTGTTGAACTTATAACTTGTCTAGGATTGTTAATAAACGTATTTTGAAGAAGATGCATGTTCACTAGTGGAGAAAGACCCCCTAATCATTTTCATCCTCATTGTTTGCATTAATATTTGTTTCGTAGTTTTTGCATTATTCATATTTTCAGAAATTGAATCGACAACTTTAACTCAACTCTCCCTTAGAAACGAACCTGCTTATCATTGTGCTATTTATTAGTGTAAGAAAAGTAAGGAATGTATCTTTTATGAGTTTGACACCTCATCAAAATTGGCGCCGCTGCTGGGGAGCAGTTGGTAGTTTGAGTTGTTATTTAATTTTCTGAGTTTGTATTTATTTTTCAGTATAAGCTTTCACTAATTTATTTATTTTAGAATCTTATTTTCAGGTACAATAAATCACTCGTTTTGCGTGTGCACAATTGGAACAAGAGGTAACTATCTAAACTAGTTGTGTGCATAAGTACTTTTCAAGATGAATCCTTTTGAGAGTAATGCATATGGTTCACAAGACCATGCATATTATGGTGATCAATTTAACTCCCAACCTTATTCTTATGACTTCCAACATACTTGGGACATAATCAAAATCAATCTTTTGGATATGATGAACGATCACAAGGATGGGAGGATAGTTGTACTTTTAACCAGTTTAATTCTAGACATGTGCAGATGCTCGATCACATTCTTTATGAGCTAAAGGCAGTGGAACAATTTGGTAGACAACCAATCGGACCTGGATACAATGAGTCTAGCCCAGCTCCTGGTCGTTTTTATGATCATTCACCTATTCAATGGGATGAGACTTGGGATGGAAATTATGTATTGAGTGAAAGTGGTGTTTATCCAAGTTTGGCGGAGCAATCTTCAAATCAGAAATTTGATAGTTTTGTTGAATCTTCTATTCCCGTGATGGAACAGATGCTTCAAACAACAAAACAATTTTGTGAATTTTATCTAAGTTACAATGAATCACTCCAAGAACTTCAACGGAATATAGACAACATCAAAAATGGCGTGAATCAAATTCATAAAGAGCGGAACAAGAAAGAGGTTCAAACTCATTCTAACATTCTCATGGATGCCAATATAGATTATGATGATTCCGAAGAAGACGAATACTTAAATATTGATAATGATGGTCTAACTAGCTCAACTCTTGATCGTGATCATGATCATTCACCTATTCAAAAGGAAGAAGTTGAGTTTAGAAACACTACAGTTATTAATGGTAAAACTTATGTTGTATATGTGAAAAAGCGAGGGTACAACAACCACACCCAATATTTCGCTTAGCAATCTGTATGGACAAACTCCAATATACTTTCTAGAGAATCAACTAGACAGTCAGACTCAATCCAGATAAAAAGTATATCAAAGAGTTTATATCTCAATCTCTTGATTTGATATATACTCAAGCAAATAGAAATCTACGAGTCTTTACCAAATACAAGAGAGATAACTTGGATGGTACGAAAGACCAATATCCAAGTGTCAATCAATTTAAATCAACAACCAAAAGGTCGGATATTCTAATTGATTGAACAACGCAAAACCTGTGATATTTCAATTATATAAACAAATATAATGCGGAAAAGAAATAACACAGACACCAGAATTTTGTTAACGAGGGAACCGCAAATGCAGAAAAACCCCGGGACCTAGTCCAGATTGAACACACACTGTATTAAGCCGCTACAGACACTAGCCTACTCCAAACTAACTTCGGCCTGAACTGTAGTTGAACCCCAATCAATCTCACACTGACCAAGGTACAGTTATGCTCCTACGCCTCTGATCCCAGCAGGATGCTACGTACTTGATTCCCTTAGCTGATCTCACCCACAACTAAGAGTTGTTATGACCCAAAGTCGAAGACTTTAATAAACAAATATGCATCACACAGAAAAGTCTACAGTAATAGATAAATCTGTCTCCCACGAATATACCTGCGGGTTTTGTTCCGTCTTTTGATAAATCATGGTGAACATGAACCAATTGATAAACCGGACTTATATTCCCGAAGAACAGCCTAGTATTATCAATCACCTCAGAATAATCTTAATCGACGCAGCGAAAAAAGATATTGTGGAATCACAAACGATGAGACGAAGTGTTTGTGATTACTTTTCTATCTTGCATATCGGAGATATAAGTCTCGAGCCAATTATTACAATTGTACTCAAAACGATAGAAACATCAAGATCAGATCACACAACTACAAGAAAAGTAGTATCGGTATGGCTTCACAATCCCAATGAAGTCTTTAAGTCGTTAACCTGGTTTTGAAGAAGAAACCAGAGGTTAAAGGATAATCGACTCTAGCTTTGCACAACTAGTATCACACGTAAGGTGTGGGGATTATGTTTCCCAGTTGCTAGAGTTCTCCCTTATATAGTCTTTCAAATCAGGGTTTGCAATCAATGTTAGCTTGGTAACAAAAGCATTCAATATTCACCTTTAGATGAAAACCCGATTAGATTCAATCTAATATTTCTCAACCGTTGGATTGAAACCTTAGCTTGTTACACACAAATGAAATGTCCAATTTTGGGTTTATGTAACCGTTCCCAAACATTAAAATTTGTTGGTTCAACAATATCTAACCCAAATGGTTATCCATATGATTACTTTCATATCCACCGTATTCTTCTTCACCATAACTAGTCCAAATGACTCAAATGAACTAGTTAGAGAGTTGTTCAATTACTTAGATCATATGTAACTACACAAGACACAGTCGAAGCAAAAACGGTTTGATTCTAGAATCGGTTCATGAACTTTATAGCCACGTTTTACAAAAGCAATCCTTAGTTTATATAAACATGAGTTCAAGAATAACCGATTTTAGATATAACCTTCTCAAGTTCGCGGACTGGGTTCGCGGACTTAAGCTCACGGAAGGAGTTCACAACCTCCAGCAGAAATTTTCGGGTCGAGAACTTCCGCCAGTTCGCGGACTTGGCTCACGCCACATTCCGTTTCTCTTGATCAACAAAGTTCGCAAACTTTGGTTCAAGGAATAAGGACTTATACATATATGTGTTTCCACAACAATGCTTATATGCTACCAATGGTTATGTAATCTAAACTCTTATTTCAATCATTGAAACATTCTCAGAGGACGTTATATAGTCGTTGTTCACAAACCATTTTTCGTCAGAACAATTTCCAAAGTGATTGAAACATAACATGACATTCGTCACTACGTAAAGATGAATTTGGCTAAAGCGAAAGCTTTCCAACACATATTTCGAAAAATAGATAGGCAAGTTAAACTCGGCTCGAAATAGCAAATGTTTATAATTAAAGTCTATATATCAAAACGACTTTTGTCTCAAGAATAGGAGATAGAGTAAATAAACTTTTGAGTGACAGATAAGTTCAAGTCTCCACATACCTTTTAGTCGATGAAGTTCCACCAGTTCCTTGAGTAGTCCTTCGTCTTGTATGATAATTGGCATGGAGTCTTGATCTCAACTACACTTTCTATCCTAGTCCGAGACCTTTAGCTATATAGGCTAGAAATCAAGACTTATAGTTTTGATCACTAACATTGACAAACATGCTTGAGATAGCAACACATGCGAGTTCGACCGAGCAATGCTCTAACAATCTCCCCCTTTGTCAATTTTAGTGACAAAACTATTAATACATATCATTGTTATAAAAAGGTATGAGGTTTGTCTCCATGATAGCCAAGGCTATCAGACGGACGTCATTAAACGAGGGCCATCATCCGGCGGCCGGGATGCTCCGGATGGAGTTTTTCAGTGGACGGCTTGGAAATTTCGCCTAATATTAAGTGGGAAGGCGTGGGTCAACGAAATTGGGGTGGATAATCTTTCCGCCGGCCAGAAAATCTATACTGTACTGGGGTGGATAGTCTTTCCTCCTACCAGAAAATCTATATTGTACAATTCTTCCCTCTTTTGTCTCCCCAAACACTTTTTCTCCAATGCAGATAGCGTCAATTTTTTTTTTTTGTTTCTCTCAAATTTTCCTTGCTTCTATAATGTGGTTACCTGAATTTGATTGTATTTATTTTTTCAGGGTTTTTAGGGGGTCGATGCAGAATCAAAAAGATGTGGTTTTTAAGGTGTTATAATTGAATCGATTAGGTTTTAGTTTGGAATGAATTAATGGGAAAATTATCTTCTTCTTCATCCTATTTAAAAATCTTAAAATCTTCCAGTTTCTGACTTTAACAATATTCTCTTCATCTAGCTTAATCACAACATAGAAATCGTTGATAAAGTTTTTGGAAAATCGTTGAAACCCTTCATCATCCTCCGTGTTTTAGCAAGTTCGAGCTTCTATCTCAATTTTATCGAATTTTACGTCCTGAAGTGGTTTGAATCTCAAATTTTGTCGGCGTTTTCGTGACAATGTAAGTGTTTTGTATCTTTAATTGACCAATGGAGAACCTTGCGTAGAGAAACATAGAGATATGGTGTTTTTTTAGAATGATTTTGTTAATGGATGGGTTTCCCATCGTGAATTGATTCATACACTGTGTACAATTTTGATATCGATTATGTTTGTATTCCCTGATCTATCTTTAAAACAGATATGGTTGTTTTTTAGCTACAATTTTTCCTTATAGCATATGTCCAGTATTTTTAATGTTCGAATTATTAAACTCATTCAAGATTATTTCAATAAATTTGGATTATGGTTTATGTGAATAGTATAGCTGAATCGTGTAGTTGATTGGGTGCGATGGGATTTAGTAGATGTCCATTATCATTAATATGGGTTTATGTGGAAGAAGCTATAGGGAGACGGTGTAGATCAGAGATGATTGAATAACGTTGATATGGGTTAGTTTATTTTTATCCCTCTAGAAACATTAGTCAGATAAGTTTCGTTAATCTATTGGTATGAACCCATAGCTATGTGAAGTGTAGTTTATGGAATCCATTCATTTTATAAAATGTAAAACATTTAAATGACATGATTGTTGAACTATTACTACTGTTACGTATATAATCAATGGTCGACATGTGGAAATCCGTTAATGATTCACTTAATCAAAAGGCCATTGGTTTATCCGACGAATTTCAAATTTCCAGCACGTCTCTCAACTCATTCCATGGTTCAAAAGCATATTATGATGTTTCTAATGATGTATCACTAACCTTTTCATAACGGCTTATGTTTTAATGTTGATCTCTCTCTGAAAGTTATTCTGTCTGTGTGCTTCACAGGTACAGATCTTTAAACCAAACAAAGATGGATGAATGTTCTCCCACTTGAGTAAAGACTAAAAGACATGAACTTTTCGTATATTCAGGTATCCCTCCAAAAACCTATTAAAGATTGAAGGGAAATGTAATGGGTCTCTTTGTTTACTTACACATCTATTTTAGCATCATTTTCCAGTCAATTCACTTGGTCAGTATATGCATTAAGTCACTTGGTCGACAATCAATATATGCATTGTAGTGTGAAAGAGTTGTAGGTTTCTTTGCGTGGTATTTGAAGCTTTCCATTATATAATTTATGGTTGATGTATACCATTAGATGCCATCTCTTTTATTATTTAGACAATTGAAATTCCTTACACGAAGCACATGAATTGAGTTAGAAATATGAAAAGGCTTTGCTTCATATGTTTCATTCTGGATGTGACTATAAAATTGACATCTCTGCTTGCTCTTAGGATAAATAATTAGCTGTGATCAGGTTTTTGTGTATATTCATTTGTCCATCCTTCTTTAGTTATTACCAACATGCTTATTTGTATCCACAATAATCCTTCTCTCAAATTTCATTTCCTATACAATGAGTATTTTACAAGTCTCTACTTAGCCAACGTTTGGGTGTGTTTTCCCCCGGGTACTTCCAAATGATCCTAAGTAGTGGCCATGATGTGACATTTCGTTTGTAGGAAAGTGGAATCACTATTGATACAACACAACAAGTGAAGATACTTGCTACTTTATCTATATCGTTAATAAAAACTCTATTTAGGAGTCAGAGTTGATTCGCTACGAAATTCAGTTCTAAATTTGAAATTTGAGTGAGAACAATATCCAAAGTAATTCTTTATTGTTTCATTGTGTGCTTCTTGAATTTTTATTTCTTTAAGTTCATTTGGAATCTTATATGTTTCAGTTTTGGTCTTTTTTGGATATCTATAATATTTTCTTTTTCTTTTGGTGTTGATTGGTGGTTTTCTTACAACTCGGGATTCAAATCTTTAATTGGTGTCTAATCTGGAGTCTTATCTAGATGTTGGTGCAGGTAAGACAACTAGGCGAGTTCATCCTCACAAATATCCAAGTGATCGTCAAGCTGCTGAAAATTCCAGGTGACCTCATTGTTTTTCTTTTTAATCTTTTTGGTCAATGAGTGACAATATTGTGTTCACTATGTACTACAAAAATATTTGTTTTTACTTTTTGTTGCTGAATTAATTATATGCGAATTAAGAGGTTGATGATATCTCACAATTTAAGTGTTTTTACAAGTTTATGAAGCACAATTACTGGAATAGAATACTTATTGAGTGTTAGCTTTTCAGAAGGTATTGGGAGAAGCTTATCAGTTGTTGAGCGATCTAGCACTAAGAAAGGGTAACGATCGGAATGGGGTATCTATATATAGGTATGCCTTTTTGGATAAATTCTTGATTATGGTTTTTGTTTATTTTTCGTGATTGATGCTTTGGAAAGAAGTGAGTTGTTGAGGAACGAGATTTTTTTTTAAAAAAATGAACTGTAAGTATTATGCATCTTAAGTTAACCAATGGAGAACCATGAGCAGAGAGAAGACGTATAGAGAGCGAGGTAATGACTTGTAGAACCATTTCATGAGAACGATGTTGTTACTGGATCAGTTTCTCATCGAATAAATTTTTATCTTGATTATGTTTGTATACCTAAATCAGCAATCAAAACAGAGCGATATGGCCGTTTCTAGCTACAGTTAATCTTTATAGCAGATGTCCAGTGTTTATAAAATTCAAATTATTAAAATCATTCAAATTTATTTTAATTATGGTTCACTTAATGTGAAATTTATAGCTGAATCGATAGGTGAACTGTCTAGACATCTAAGTTTCACGTGGCTTGGAGACAATGATTGAGTTGGTAAGTGTCGATCTCAGACTCTAAAATATTATCATACGGGGCACCATTTACATGTTCAGCATGGTTATCATGTACATCTGCATACATACTACTTAAGTAAATTGGCCTACGCAATATCCTACATAAGAGAAATTTATTATTGGGATTCGATTCTGCTGCAGATTTATTAACGGAGATGTGCAGGTTTTGAGTTAATTTATTTAAGAGCATGCGTTGTTTTTAGTAGGAAGATTTTTTCTTTCTAAATCTTCTTGAATAATAGCTGCAGATGTATTTTAAACTAATTGATTTAAGAGCTATATTTTGATTTTAGTAGACAGATTATTGCTTACTATGATTCTGAATCTTCGCAGGCTGATATCGAAGTTAAATTTGGAAACTTAGAAAATGCAGAATCATTTTATTCTTTGTGGACTTTTGAGTTTTCCTTTCTCATCTTTAGAAGTATAACATAACGATTACTAATTCATATTAGTGGTTCTTTACCTAATAGATTGTGAGATATTGGATGGATTATTTGACCAAGCCGGAGTTATTGAGATTTCCAAGGTAAAAATTTGTTTCCCTCTTTTTTTTTGTCGCTCATTTTAACAATTTGTGCGGCTGAATGGTATTAGTCACTAATTCCGATGTTGGATTTCTTAACATTATCAGTTTTCTGAAACCTAAATTGTTTATGTTGTTCGATGTATGCAGTTTATATGTTTGGTAGAGATCAATCTTTGGTTGTATTATGGATTCAATGAGATACTGATGTTGTGTGATAGTGCGACTACAACAAGCGTGTTTTTTTTTTTGACAAATACTTACATTAATATGATTAGGGATCAAACACTAGCTCATAGGAAATCATTGGTAATTAATCAGGAATCACTTTTACAGTACTAAATTTTCATATAACTTTACAAAGAGCAAGATAGTAAAGGTAGGGGATCCATGGTAAATAATCAGGAATTACTTTAATTGACCAAGTAGGGTGGGAGATAAAATGAAAAGAGTTTGTTGGTACATCTACTTTGCATTTTAATGTATAAATTACATTTCATCTTTTACTGTTTTGCTCATATATATAGTGCATAGTGTCAACAAAGCTTAGCATAAGAAGTAGAAGTTAACCTTTTCATCCTTGCATAAGTTAATATTATTAGGAAGTTGTGTGATTGAACCGAGGTGTGCTTCGATGTATCATCATGTCAGTTAGTGTTGTATCTGCACTTGCAAAAGTAAGAGAAGGCAAATATAATTTCATGTATGTATCTGAGAATGTTACATACACACTTTTGACAGGTATTTCCTGACTTATAATTTTCACAGGTTTATATGGAGTGGACTAAAGGTGCTCCAATGCTAACAGAAAATCCCTCTAACCTCGAATGCCGAAGGATCTGCAGGTACCATTGTAGGTTAAATCACTCTATCTCCCACTGTAAATTTTGATGTGCGGTATTTCTTATGATCAGCACAATGAACAGCTCAAATAATCTGTAAGTTGTACTATCACTATTAAACTCTTTTGTACTTTTCCCTTCTTCGATCAATTGCAATATCTGTGAATCTATAAACATTGTTCTATAGTCTAATGAAAAAAATAGGGTTCTTATATGATTTCCCTTCTCTATTTCTCAAAAGTTTAATAGTTTTCAGGTGGTTCTTATGCTTGATTTAGGGGATCTGTATAGGAAGAATTTTATGAAGCAATAGGTTTAGCTCAAAATGAGAAAGACAATAATTTTATGGAACATAATAATTGGGGTATCAGTAGAGGAGAGTATAGGGAGAAATTTTTGATGGGGGCCTTTTTGGATGGGGGCATGAGGGACAAATAAGATGTTGACATGTGTATTTCCAATTAATTGCTTATAACAAATTTTGTTTCTAAAAATATAAAAGAAATGTATTTTTGGAGAAAATATTGTTTATCATAATTGTTTATATTTTATGTTTGGTATTTCTGGAAACAGGATTTGTGAAAACAATTAATATGAAGGACACATGTACACATCTTATTTGTCCCCCATGCCCCCATCCAAAAACGCCCCTATCAAAAAATTTCTCGTAGAGTATAGGCTATGTTTATCGGTTTGCATGTAGATGAAAATTCGTGTCGCTGGAGATATAGAATGAAATTTCCTGTACAGTCATATGTATCTCAATAGTATCATTTTCTGTTGTGTGGTGGCTTTAATAATCAGCCCAATGAACAAATATTGGTATACATAAAATCTCTTGCTTACATGTCCACAACATGTATCTATGCTATAATGGTAGCTCATATGACTATATGTATTTTTATTTGTTTATTTTGAAGCTGGACTCCATGTCAGAAGGTTGCGTATTTGATTCACGACATCATGTTCGTTCGTTTCGATGAGGCAAAGGAAGATCTGCCCTTGGTAAGATGTAGATGAAAAACTAAGTCATGTTCCGTAATTTAAAATTGATTGAAGTAATAGTGTAAAGGAGTAAATTCAAAATATGTATTGTACTCCATCCCTTTGGTTGTGTTAGCTCAACAAGTAGAGCGCATGGATTTAGTCATGAGGTTGTGGGTTCGACTACCTCAGACAGTGACTGAACCAATGCTTTGTGTATTGATATTACTTTGAGACTGCGCTTAGGGTGTGTGGTACACGAGAATAATTTCACTATGACCGGTGTTATATATATTTTCAACGTAAACATGAGTAAAGTCAACATTTGGAAAGTTGCGGACAGAAGTTGAATCCACAAAACTTTCTCGCTCTAATAGCTTACCCATTTATCTAGATATAAAAACTGTATCGGATGGAGAGGGAATTTGAGTTCAGGACAGGATTTGTAGATGGTGGATTTTTGACAAGGGCTAAAATCGTGAACTCATAATTATACGAAGCTCTGATCCAGCAATCAGACGTGAGTATTGAGACACGGGTCTCTCATCGAATTCTGAACGGGGAGTACTTTCTCTCAGAGTACATGTAGATATGTAGTCTCACGACTGGACAACGACATATCTCATGAACACTGAACACTTTCAGTGATTATTTCTATATCGTATCACGAGATGGACGGCTCCTAGACAGCTTGCTCTGCTAGTATAGAGCGATAACGTCTTCAGGAACAAACAACGAGTTTACCCTGACTATATAAAGGATATGACTTACCGACAAGCTCATATCGGGATAATTAATGCTCCTAGACAGCTTGCTCTGCTAGTATAGAGCCACAAATTTAATTATTCCTAATTAAGATTAATTCTGCCGTGACATTCACTACTGAATTCCCAGAATAATCTATTATTGCTCCTATTCCATGGTCGAATCCACGAAGTGGTCCCATGGAATGGCAATAACAATTGCTCATATTCCATGGTCGAATCCACGACTGGTCCCATGGAATGGCAATAAACAATTGTTCTGATTCTATGATCGAATCCACTGCTTGATCTCATAGAATAACAATAACTATATTATCTCATTACTCTGATTTCATGATCGAATCCACAACTGGTCTCATAAATGGTAATAGATAAATCTTAATTACTGATTCTATGGTCGAATCTACGATCCCATGGAATGGTAATGCTCACTTTATTATTCTGAATTCGTAGTCGAATCCTCAGCTGATCCTATGAATTAATAATAAACATCTTATTACTCAGTTTTGTGAATTATTCTCCACTGAATTCCACAATTAGTAATAAATCAACAACCGGGCGTCTGAGCTACCTCTAAGTAAGCCCCGATTCAAATGGTGAAAGTGTATTCAACGATGATAACTAGTCACCGCACGAACGAGTATTTCAAAATACAACGAAACGATGAACCTATGCAAAATAGGGAAGAAAATAAATAATTAAAAATATTGACCAGGTGCTGGGAACACGGACACACGACCTACCGACCGTGTCGTGGTCAGTTCCACGCCAGTTTTATATTTTTAATACATTTTTATTATTTTCCATGATTTGATGAAAATTCTCTCATTGATCAAATTCCTTCGTCTCGAGGAAACTCCTCGGTTTCATGGTACTTCCATAAATCCATAAAAATAATATAAAATTAAGGAAAGGAGTGTGGGGCGTGACCATTGGCCAACCGGCCATGCCTTGGTCCCAGCCGGCCCCACACCCCACGGTTCCTTATTATTATTATTATTTCTCTAATTTCATGAAAAAACTCCTTGATTTCATGGTTTTTTGCACAAATCATCATATAATAATAAAAAAAAATTATGAAAACTTGTGGGACCGGGCCACTAGCCGGCCGGCCATGCCCTAGCCGGTCCCACACGCCCTTTGCTTTATTATTTTATTATTATTTATCCTATTTTCCTTGAATTCATCAAATTCCTTGATTTTATGGTATTTCTCTCAAATTAGGAAAAATTCCCTCAAATCATCAAAAATACCTAAAAATATTAAAAAATTAAAAAACTCGTGGGACGGGCCATAGCCGGCCGCCATGCCTCCATGGTCCCACGCCCTGTTTTTATTATTAATTTTGCTTCCATGAACTCATGAAAACTCCTTCAATTCATGGAAACTCCCTAAATTCATCAAATTTCTCAAAATTCATGAATTTTTCATAAAATCATCAAAATATTATAAAATTAAGGAAAAGGCACCACGGACCGTGGTCACGACCGGCCGACCATGCCTTGACCACGGCGGTCCCACGCCTCCTCATTCCTTATTTTATAATTATTTTTCATCATCTCATGGTGTTTTCCTCAGTTTCGTCGAAACCCTAATTTTGGCATATTTTCTCGAATGGATGCTCAATTGCACGCCAGAAAATATCAAAATTCTCAGGACTGAGCGCGAGCCTTGGGGACACGAGCACGCTATCTTGACCGACCAAGATTGGCTCTTTGGCTCACGGAAGCCGGTCCCATCAATTTTCACAGTTTTGACCTAATTTGCACAATTGCTCGTATTAGGTCCAAAACTCTTCCAAACACTTTGGATTTTCATGAAGTGATCGTCAGGCGGTCACGTGACAACCCAGGGCGGTTTCATGACTCCATGGTCGGTCCCTCGCCTCGTCATAATTAATTAGGTTTTCTCACCTAAGGCTCAGACGAGCATTTTGAATAAATGATTAAGCCAGCATTTAATCATTCTTCCACCAACAAATCGTCAACTCTTCAGGAGTTCTTCGTATTTGCTCACGTGAGCATATGGACACTACATGGTTGATCCACGGTCCCATGTAGTCGCTCCCTCCTTCTCCCATGGTTAAACTTCTGACGAACCATGAATTGATCATCAATTGATCAAATTAGGGTTTCTGAATCCAAGGATCATCATTCCAGATTCCAACCTTAATAATTTTACGACGGCCTCATGGTCATTAATTTTATTAATTATGCTCGGTTCAACGACCAGTATTCTAATTAATATTTTTGGTACGCTGCCAATAATCCATCAGATGAGCAACACATGCTCAGACGATCAAATATTCAACAATTCATCACATGAGCAACACTTGCTCAGATGATAAATATTTCTCAAACCAAGGAATATTGGTTCAACAATCAATATTCAACGATCCATCGAATGAGCAATACTTGCTCACTTCATCGTAAGAACTATACCTCTGTCTCATGACATGTTCAATTCATGAGTTTCAGAACATCATGTTCAACTCAGCAACTACATGGACTCATCGTCCCATCAAACCACGAAGTCATCAATTGACTAACAACCACGAGACGTCAATCGTGTCACTTGGGGGATATCACTTAGGGTTTTGGTCTGGCGGTCTACGGCACGTGTGTTCAAACACACGATGGAATGTGAGCAAGTCGTGCAATCAGTTGAAGGAATTCACGAGGTAGTGGGTGGAAAATCTACCAAGTCTCCACATGTTGAGCAACTGGTTTCAAACACGATCTCCACTTCCCCACTCCTTGATTCCATCAACTGTCACACTTCATGGAATCATGGAGTCTAAAATTCCAGCAATATAAATAAGTCCCTGAATCATGATTGAATCAGCATCAACAGTATCATCAATGTCACGTCTCATCGACAACACGAGATCATCAACTAATCAATTGAGCAACTACTCTCAATTGAGCAATTTCAATCATTCAGAGCTTATCATATTCAGAATTCATACACCCACAATATCGATCACCATTGATCTCACACATTTCTCAGCTTCCCTCCTACAGATCAACCCATCATCTCTTGTGACTGAATTTACTCTGGAACGGTCATTGTCTTGATTTAGGCCGGAGTACTACAAATTGATCTCTCGAATCTAAAGCACCCCCTTTGCAGCGGTGCATCTGTGTGAGGTTTAACATTTCGCTCGGTTCGAAGAGTCTCCTCCGTACGGTCGTCTCCTCAATTCCTTAAAAACCAGCAAATCGTTTTTCCCCATCTACAGATTGGCGACCACAGTGGAAGATCATTCCCTCGGTTGCAATCTCACAATCTTACAAAGATGGTTGATATTAGGTCCGGTTCAGTTACCAATCCGGGTTCAACACCCGACTCTCGCATCGCAATTTCTAGTGATACTGCAATCGCAAGTACTACTCCTCTTAACATTGCAGGCTTCAATGGTACCGCTAATACCACTCCTCCATCCAGCAATGTCATGCCACATGTTACTACTACTTCTCCAAGTACTGGTGCTCCAGTGATCACCCCTGCAAGTGACGGCACTGGTGCCATCAACAATCCACTCTTCGGTCGGTCTCCTGAAGAAACCAGAGGAAATCAGCCTACCATAGTTGATCTCACGAAGGTTCAGACTGACGTGGCTGCAACACAGAAGCAGTTGTGTGTTTATATTAAAACTCTCACAGACAAGCTTGCGTCTGAACGAACTCAGCTTCAGTGCGAGAAAGGAAAAGCTAAAGAAACATCTTCAACCGCTGATCCTGAAATCTCTCCAATCCATGTTGTACATGATGAAGAATTCTGCAAAGCTGCAGATGACTCTCCAGCAACGGAACCTGCAAGTTTCATCACTCGTGAAGATGTGGAGTGCTTTTTTGAGGATCGATGAAAAGACAAGACATCATCCGTCCATCGTCACCAACCTCCATACTGCCATACAGAGGATTCCTCTTTCAAAAGGTTATACCGCTCCAACATTCATTCTTTATGATGGAACATGCAATACTCAAAAACATATTTCTCGGTTTCTGGAATTATTGGGCGAATACGAGCACAACCATGTCGTCCGTCTGGAGAAATTTTCAAAATCCTTGAAAGGCAGGGCATACACCTGGTACAACAACATCGCATCGTGAAGTATCACCGATTGGGGAGAGATGATTAATGCTTTCTACAGAAAATACTTCTTCGTGCCAGAGCAAGTCACTCTTTCTGATCTAGGAAGGATGTTTCAAAGGAGCAGCGAACATCCTGATGATTATGTGAAAAGGTTCAGAATTCAAGCCTTGGACTGCCATGACCCAAACATCACATAGAAACAACTTGTAGACTTGTGCGTCAACAAAATGATCCTGATCTACAGATCCTTGCTGGAAAACCTCCGGTTCCATACTTTCTCAGAACTTCATGAAGCATCCAAAACGATCAGCGACTACTACACCTGCTTTACTGAGCAAAGTCTACAAGGTCGAGGAACCTCGAAGCAGCCGACGCCTGATCAACAAACGGTACGATGTACAACCTTCCATGAACGTTGTTGCTCAAGGAAGAAAAAGGAAATCTTCTGCTCAAACATACGACGTCCAACACCTCTTCCTACAAAAGCATCACGGAAGGATAACCAATCTTGCACAAACCTCGACCTGGCATCAACGAACGGGAAAATGATCGGACATACTAAACTTCTCATGAAGGAGTGATCGAGTTACTGGAAGTCTGGGTTCAAGACGGTGCAATCAAACTGTTGCTCATCATAGAGAGCCAACATGAAGAATCCAAGATACTGTCACCTTCATAGATTTATCAATCATTCGACAAGTAACTGAAATATTTTGAAGCATGTCACCAAAGAGAAGTTTGATCCACAATAGATTCAACTGGGCATTGTAGGAGTACACAATAATCCTCTCCCAATCATAACCTTTACACTCTCTGAACAACCTATCAAAGAGGCAGTTCAATCCTTGGTCGAACTGAATTGCTCTATCTGTCGAAGGCACAAAAGAGAGACATGTTCACAACACTGAACAACATCGTGTCAATAAGTCCATTCCGGAAATACTTCTTGAGCCTCCATCCACAAACCAAGAGATGTACGACTGGGGACTGCTTACCACAGTCGAAGAAACGAATTTGGAAGAACGTTGATCGATGTCGGCACCGCCATCAACATCATTCCACTGAAAACCTCAGAGCCGCATGCATCAGTCGACAAGAAGCTACTCATGCTCTCATCTCAATCAGAGACCTTGAAGGAGCGCTCAGAATACTTATGGCTACATCACTCTCAAAGTGAACATAAGTTCAACACTGGACAGAAATATGACATGTCCTTCAGACGAGCGTGGATCCACGCTGAAAATATGGGTACTTACAGAGCGCCTTTGGTTACACGTCTCTCCAACGAAGAAAGTTCTGATCCAGAAGATTTGACGCAGATTCCATCATCAGAGTACTTGGAGGAATTTCAAACTTTGACGAGGTTGAAGAAAGAACCTGCAAAAGATGCATATACATCCATTAAGAGGTTCCGCACTCAGGCAAGTCTCATCCCATGTCTATGTCATTTATTTCCTCACATGCTATTCTAGCATGGGGACTCAATTCTTCTAGCAACTCTGCAAGACGTTATGAATGGTAGCTTCACCACATTAGTATTTTACCAAGTGGTTGAATCTGACGCTCCTCAGAATCAAGCACTGAAACATTCATTACCGAGATGATGTCCAAACATGGCAAAGAACACTTTGGGCTTTTCTCCTGCTAGTCCATGTGTTCCACAAAATCAGAAAGCTCTAATGTTTGCACAAGTGTCAAATCCCACTACTGCAACGAAAGGGATGCTGAATCAACAGAAGATACTCCAGGGACGAGACGATCAAACCCCTAAGATATTCGATGCTTAAGGAATATACGTTTCAACACTCAAGCATCTAAAAAAGCTATCAAATTGTACTCCCAATCAAAGAGTACAGCTTCAGCACAAGTATCTCTATGATGACACATTGATTCAACACCAGCACGATCAAAGTATAACTAAACAATAAGTCTTCATTATCCCATGATAAGACTTCTGAAGGATATGCAACATCATTCATACATGGATGACACTAACTCCTTCAATATATACTGGGAAACCTGAGGTGATTCCGTGAAACTTCATCAACGGGTTTTCAATACATCACAACCCCTGCATGATTGAGGAACTTTCTCTCTTCACCAATCACATCCAATATGAAAAATGCTGATGCTATCTACCGCAACAATGTTGACTCACTGACAAAGCCAGATCGTGGTAAAGTTATGCTTTCAGGAGCATTCAGGTTGAACTCTCAGTACACCTTCATCTTACGGACGCTCAACTCATCAACTAGTTCATGAATGTAAAAGGCTCACTGGATGAAGGAGCAAAGTTTATATCTATAATCATGGTTCTAGCCTTTTCGGTCTTTGGAGTGACTTCAACCATGGTATCAGCATCAACGATAATATCTAGAGGAACACCATCCATGATCTCAGCATCGACAAGGATCACTGGAGCGTAATCATTGATGGTTTCAGCACCAACAACGGTCTCAGGAGCAACATCCTCAGGGCTTCATCAACTAATCATTCTCTGAAGTGTTACACATGAAGCGGACTTCTCTAAGACCAATGATTCATATCAAGATGTGCGGACCTGATAACATGCTCACATGAAAGTCTTCCCAAAGCTGGCACGACTGGTGGGCATAATCCAAAGTCTTCTACAAGATGTTCTCATCACCTCTATAAATGAGATACAACACACTCCAGGCCATAGGTTTGCAAAAACGTACTAATGGGTGAGGAATGGGACAATGCTTCCTCAATGAAAGATGTTCTTCTATGTCTCTTCTACAACATACCAAAAGGGCGCATCAATCGGACATACGAGCTGGAAGATACGGCATTTACTGTCAGGCCTATGAAATCTGAAAATTTGCACGGGATTACAAGTTATGAAAGTGCATACTTTATTGATTGCCTTATACATCTCCAAACTTAAGCATTCTGGTTGCATATGATTCCTCCGTCTCTTAGCTTCGAAAGTTGGGGTCAATCGTCAGATTCCGACGTCGTATGAGGTTCCTACAGCTTCCTGAGCGTACAACATGCAAACAAAAATTTTTAAACGGGATTCATAACTTCCACAGTCGATCGGTGTCCACCAGGTCCTTCCGCTAAATCCTTCATCAAGGTACCTCTGATGTATTTTCAAATGTTGTTGTAGATAGTGGTTTTAAAACTAGGTTCTTTCGAACTTGTGAAGGTAACTTTTTTTTTTTTAGATTTAATTAAATTGTAAAGAAAATAACAAAGTGATTGAAATATTTTTGGAGGAAACTAGGGCTAAGGATTTCACTTTTCTACCAGTTAAATTGATATTTCTAATATTTATTATGCAAATTTTTCCTTTAAAATAATTTTAATTATTGCTAAAACTGATTTTTTAAAATAATAACTGTAAGTTAAAAGCATGGAATATCAAAAACTCTAAGTCAAGCATAATCCATCAATCAAAATAACAATTATTTAATAAAAATCTTTGGAAAAAATCCTATATACTCAAGGCAAATAATTAAATAAATTTAATTGCATAAATAATAAAAATAGAAATTACCAATTTTTTATTGGTGGAATTGCTTCCTCCGTCGCCCCAGAGAATAAGTTTAGCTCATCATGGTGTAATACATCTCAAAAGATTTTATTAATGCTCACAAGTTGATTACAAATGATGAAATAACAAGAAAATCAATTTATGACCGTCCTTTGCAACACACAAGAAACGTCTGAAAAGAAAGGCAATGAGAAGTGCAGTTGACGCTGTTGTGAAATCACGGGAAAGGAATAGGGAATTGTCGCAGTTCAGCGACACTCCTCTACGACTTTCCTGGTTGGTCTTTGTTCTTCGTGTTCTTAGCTGAGCAGTAGCAGAACTCTTCTTGTTGTCGGCCCTTTCCTTGGATTCTCTCGGCTCTAACTCTCTCCCAATGACTTGCTAACCCTTCCAAACTCTTTTGCCTTGTATTTATAGTGTTTTAGGACCAAAATATCCGACCATTACTTGCGTATATTCTCCATTTAATCCGTCATTGCTCGCTTCCCTTAGTTAACGATAATTTCCAATTATAACTTTGTCACACGTAAACTTTGATCCTGCACGCTCTAGTAAGCCTTATACATGCCTCATAAGTCATCCAACTCCTCCAAAACACTTCCATGCACAACCAAAACACACACAACACCGTGTACAGGCCGTGTTCACTCAGTGTAGCTCTGTTTTGAGCTCGAGAATCAAACCGATATTTCCAGCCAATTCCGATCAAATTCGACACCCAAACTATCTTCCTTAGGCTAAATCACATCTTTCTACCAAAATTCAGCCATTGAATCGACCTACCACTACTTCATTTCTTCGATCGAAAATTCTCCTGTGTGTGAACATTTTTCCCGCCAATTTTGAGAATTTGAATTGTTGAAGAAGGTGCCCCTTATCCTGGACTGGGGTGCGAATAGCAGATGCCTTGGGGGTGACCTGGGGGTGCCCCTTAGTAATTAGGTTACCCCTTATCCAAACTTCGGAGTCCGAATAACACGTGTCCTCCGGGTGCCAAAATCAACTTTTCAAGCCGAATTTTCTTAAAATATTTATTTCCAAAAAATACCTACAAATACATAAAATAACAAAATTAGTACAAAATCGAGTGCCAACAATATATAGTATTGAGAACAAATTGGACACAAAAATGTGTCTATCAAATACCCCCAAACTTATTATTTGCTAGTCCTCGAGCAAAATTTATTCTTGAAAAGTGACCGAGATAATCTCGGGTGGGTTTATCAGAGGTGTACCCACAAAAACCAATACTCCAGACCCTAGCTATCTACGCAGAACCTTGGAAAGCACTAAAGAACCTCCTTGGTTGGCATACAATTATTGACTCTAAGAGGAAGAACCCTGATGCGAAATTCCAATTGTTGTACACGAGTTTGCACTCAAGCATACTAAAATTCATATAAGTGACAGAGATCTACTAAGATAGTTTGACGATGGACATCATACTCGGAGTCAGACTAATCACATGAAAAGATTAAGAAGATGGAAAAAGAAAAATGTAGATGGTTGAAAAGTGAACGGTGTTTCCCATATCTGTCTGAAGGCCTCTGCCAAGATGAACCTAACCTAAATGACTGAGATACCGGTCTGACTAATATTAACACACTGGCATATACAAGGGAACCAGTGGTCAATAACTTAAATCTAGATCAACAAACTGGCAAATACAAGGGAACCAGCAGTTGACACATAACAATAACCATTTTTTTTTTTTAACTTAACGGCATGAATAGATCTTTTTGATCCAAGCGCATGCTTCTTGTCAGCAGATTACACGATAGTTCCCACGGGTCCTGCATTCCACGCTTGCTTAGGCGACGGAAACAGGGAGAACACACGCATATTGCTATCCAAGTGTTAATACTTATTCCGATTGGTCTAACTGGTCCGGTCTTTTTTTTTTTTTTTTTTTTTGGTGTAACTCAGTCACTCTATTTCACCCTAGCAAAGGTAACAACTTGAATCGTGTGCCCCACCAAATCACTTGAAATAAAAGAAAACTAAAAATAGAAAGTGAAAAGGACTCGACGAGATATGGCGAAACTATCATGTTATTTCTAACACCTGAGCTATGTGCTTTTATGAATAGACTCTATAGGTGTTTCCATCTAGTCAGGTTGGTTCCTCAACTCCTAAAACAAAAATGTTTCCATCCACTTAGATTGGTTAGTGCTATCCTTAATAGGCGTAAATTTCTAGGCTCTGGAGTTTATTTATTGCAACTTAAAACTAACAAAAAGTTTCTTCCCCACCCCCAAACTTAAATCTAACATTGTCCTCAATGTTCTAAAGATAAAATTAAAAGCATGAACAAGGAGAAATTGTTACCACTTGAAGAAAAAGAGTTAAGGAAAGATATTACCATGTTGCATGAGATTGGGTTACCTCCCAAGAAGTGCTAAGTTTAAAGTCTTCAGACAGACATCAAATACCTCAAAAAGGATCTCCACCTTCCAAAGTCATATACCAATAGCCGAAAGAGTTGTGGGTCCATAATACCAAATAGAGCTAACACCAATATGAGACAACTGCACTGGTTCAGAAAAATGAACAGAAGGAGCACATCCTCATCTAAGGTTTCTTGCAAGACAATCGGATCTATCCAGAGCCTCCAGTTGGGCTTCATAAGAGTGTCTTGAAAAATAGATTCATCCGAAAAACGGTTTTCTAATATATGGATTTCCTCCTGAAAAGTATCAGGCGGATCAGGTTGTGGAGTCTGAATAGACTCAAGCGATACCTCAGATGCACTAGGCTTGAGTCCCAAGTTAGGGACTTCTACTGGGGATAATTGACAATCTCTACCCCCAAATTTAGGGTAATCACTATTCTCCGTAAGACCTTTAACTATGGCTTGAATTTCTTCTAGTTCACTACCCCCAAACTTAGAGTTTTGGGTATCTCTACATAAACTAGTCACAATATTCCTAATTTCTAGACCATCCGGTTCCTGAAAAAGGTCAATTGCTTTCTCTGAGTTATAATCAGGTGGTTCATCCTCTAAATTATTTTGAGGTGTACTAGCTATAGGACTTAGATGTTTCATATCCTCTATGGTCATCCCTAGGGTTTCCTTATTGTGTTGAAGCACAGTTACTGGCCTAATTTCATGATCACTATCCAAATCGGAAGTTATAGGCAAAATCGCAGATGGGCCTACAAATGCATAATTGGGGTCCAACTTAGGAGGATCTTTAGGCTCTTCGAAATAAGGGCTTAAGGTAGATTCGGTAGCTAGTAATGGTTCAAACCTAGATTTCCATCTATCGGTATCTAACATAGGAATAGAATCCAACAGAGCATTTACTTGTTCAATGTTGCTATCATCGTCGAAATCCATGCTAAAACGGGCTAGACAACTTTCTAATGGATCTTCCGATTCGGTGTTTGGTACAGACTTCGGAACTAAGGTTCCTATCATGTTGACCTCTTCAATGCACGTGTCATCTAGCTCAGAATGTAGCTTATTGACATTAAAAATATTCAACTCAATAGTCATATTACCAAAAGATAGATTCATAATACCATTTCGACAGTTTATGATCGCATTAGATGTGGCTAAAAACGGGCGACCTAAAATCACTGGTATTTGGTTCTCTGGGTCAGGGACAGGTTGGGTATCTAGGATAATAAAATCCACTGGATAAATAAACTTGTCAACCTCTATGAGAACATCCTCGATCACACCACGAGGAATTTTCACGGACCTATCAGCTAACTGAAGTGTCATCTGGGTAGGTTTCATCTCACCAAGTCCTAGCTTAAGGTACACATGGTATGGCAGTAAGTTCACACTGGCTCCTAAGTCAAGCAATGCTTTCTCAACACGGTACTTACCTATTGTACAAGAAATGGTAGGGGACCCTGGGTCTTTATACTTAGGAGTAGTGGTATTCTGAATAATAGAACTCACGTGACTAGCTATGAAGGCTTTCTTCTGGACACTGAGCTTACGCTTTCGCGTACACAAGTCCTTAAGGAACTTGGCATAAGAGGGAATCTGCCTAATGCATCTAATAATGGAAGGTTGATATTAACCTGCTTAAAAACCTCCAATATATCATTAAAGTTGGACTCCCTCCTAGTCGGAACTAGCAGCTGGGGGAACGGGGCTCTGGGAACAAAGCCGGGCTCATCAGGACCCTCATTGGTCTCTTTGGAGACTCTATCAGTCTCCTCATTTTCTGGCTCATAAGGGTGAACTACAACATGTTCACTTTCAGGTATGCCGACCTTATTATCAACTTTCCTTCCACTCCTAAGGGTCGTAACAGAGTTAACATGACTGTACGATTTCTCTCCTCTAGGGTTAGGATCAGTATTACTAGGGAACCTTCCTTCCTCTCTCTCATTAATATACTTAGCTATTTGGCCGACTTGAAGTTCTAATTTAGCAAAAGACTGGGCACTATTCTTAAAATTCTGTTTGGTTTCCTCTTGAAAATTACCCTGGCTTTTTACTAACATTTCCTGGCTTTGCGATAGCATTTCCTGGCTTTGCGATAGCATTTCCTGGCTCTTCCTTAATATACTAAGGGTTTCCTCTAAGCTAGTTATTCTATTCTCAGATGGGTTCTGGGTCTGTCCTGAAGGGTTCTTAGTATAACCAAAACCTGGGGGAGGCTGAGAATTACTAGACTGGCCTTGATTCTGGCCCTTAGACCAAGAGAAATTAGGATGGTTTCTCCAACCAGGGTTGTAGGTCTCTGAGTAGGGGTCAAACTTCTGACGGTTCTCAAACCTAGCATTGTTATAGACAGCATGAGCTTGCTCTTCACTAACCTGACCTTCCCAAAATGAGTTATCGGGCTCTATTCCACAACTAGAGATTTGAGAGGCTCTATTAGGTTCAACAAGGGACTTATTTTTAGGTTGACCCATTTCTAACGCTTCTAACCTTCTAGACAAAGCAGCAAACTTAGCATCAGACGCAAAACTCGTATCTACCACATTGGTGCTACTTCTATTGACCAAGAGTCTTTAGGGGGTTCAACACAAGATTCCCACTGTTGGGATTTTTCAGCGATAACTTCTAAGAAGGTAAAAGCATCATCATCACTTTTACTGGTGAACTCACCGGCGCACATAGACTCAACCATGGCTTTGGTCGAATAGTCTAAACCATCATAAATAATTTGTACGAGTTTCATCTTATCAAATCCATGGTGAGGACACTGAGATAGGAGATCATTGAATCTCTGTAAAAATCTATAAAGAGACTCTCCCTCTTGTTGCACACTAGCACTAATTTTCTGCCTAACAGCTGCAGTTTTATGCTTAGGGTAGAATTTCATATAGAAAGCAGCAATAAGTTCCTGCCATGTTTCAATGGATTCAGATGGTAGGTTGTTCAGCCAGGTCTTGGCTTTATCTCTCAAGGAAAAGGGAAACATCTTAAGTTTCAAGACTTCATCAGTAAGGTCTTTTATTCTAATTGTCCCACAAATTTCCTCAAAGTCCCTAATATGGAAATAAGGGTTCTCATCATCTTTTCCTAAGAATATAGGGATCATCTGAAGAATACTAGGTTTTATCTCGAAATTAGCCGTAGTGGCTGGCAATTTAATGCACGAAGCTCGGTTGGTCCTAGTTGGGAACATGTAATCTTTCAAAGTTGCCATCGCTGGCACAACAGAAGTACTAGGGGTTATGAGATTTTCACGAAGAGACAGATTCTCAAAACTGAAGTTTCCAAAAACAGGGCTCTCAAAAGAACAATCTTCGAGATCCCTGCTTAAATCAGAAGAAATACTAGGTTTTTCGCTAATCAATCGACCTAGAGTATCTCTTTTCCAAGCCCTATTAACAAAATTGGGCATACACTAAAAAAAATCAAAAAAAATAAAAATAAAAATCCTAACAGGAAGGTTCTAGCAATCACACAGCAGGCTGACTCGACTTTACCACAGCAAACCTAGAGATTTCTAGCAAACAACAAGCATGATGGCTCACTTAGATTGTTTCTAGACCAGCTTCTATCTCTCGAAGGGGAATTCGTTACAATTTAATCAAACCCCTCTGGAATCAATCCGAGTCAAAGTAAGTTGAATCGAGGTGAGGGAAGCTTAGTGGAGCTTTGATACCCAAGGCCTCACCGCAGTACAAGGCGGCGCAGTCACGCATTCAACTCACAGAAACCGTCATGAACTTCGAAGTATGCTAAAAGAATAACCAATATCCTTCGAAAAATTTTCCTAACAAGCTCGATACCCTATAGGTCTCTTTCTAACCAGATTTTAAAGCTTGGGTTCGCGTTAGGTTTTGTTCTCCTAAAGCGGGCAAGAAGGGAGCGGTGATGAAATCCGAACCCTTATCTTGTTTAGGCCAGGACTTTCCCTTTACTAGGAAAATAAAGACAGTCCAAATTCGTCCTCAATCAATGATCACCTTAAGGAATACAGTAACTCGCTTACAGGAGATTCGCGAGTGTTTCGATTGGACTTACCTCCCGTACCAGACGGGGGATGAACCGTTGTCGTCGACTCGGGCCACGACTCCTATGCCGTGTGCGAACCCGAGGGGCCGAGGTGATATTGTAATCACCGTCCTTCCCTGCACACAGTTTGTATTTAACTACCCTTCCGTAGGGTTTAAAAAAAATAATAATAATAAAGTCCAAGAGTCCAGTCCAAAGTCCAAATAAAGTAAAGTGCAAAAGAAAAAGAAAAATAACCTAAAAAAAAATATAAAAAATCTCTCTTTTTTTTTTTCTCTTTTCTATATGTAAAACAAAAAAAACAAAAAAAAAATTCCTCTTTCGCTCCTTTCGCTTTAAGCTTTTCCTTCCAAGGTCCTTAGTACTCCACTTCGAACCTGCAAATCAAAGACAAAACGAAACGTAAAAAGGAAAAAAAAAAGATAATAAACCTAAAACAAATTCTACCTAAGCACAGGTCCGCGTCGGCGGCGCCAAAAACTTGATGTATTTTCAAATGTTGTTGTAGATAGTGGTTTTAAAACTAGGTTCTTTCGAACTTGTGAAGGTAACTTTTTTTTTTTAGATTTAATTAAATTGTAAAGAAAATAACAAAGTGATTGAAATATTTTTGGAGGAAACTAGGGCTAAGGATTTCACTTTTCTACCAGTTAAATTGATATTTCTAATATTTATTATGCAAATTTTTCCTTTAAAATAATTTTAATTATTGCTAAAACTGATTTTTTAAAATAATAACTGTAAGTTAAAAGCATGGAATATCAAAAAATCTAAGTCAAGCATAATCCATCAATCAAAATAACAATTATTTAATAAAAATCTTTGGAAAAAATCCTATATACTCAAGGCAAATAATTAAATAAATTTAATTGCATAAATAATAAAAATAGAAATTACCAATTTTTTATTGGTGGAATTGCTTCCTCCGTCGCCCCAGAGAATAAGTTTAGCTCATCATGGTGTAATACATCTCAAAAGATTTTATTAATGCTCACAAGTTGATTACAAATGATGAAATAACAAGAAAATCAATTTATGACCGTCCTTTGCAACACACAAGAAACGTCTGAAAAGAACGGCAATGAGAAGTGCAGTTGACGCTGTTGTGAAATCACGGGAAAGGAATAGGGAATTGTCGCAGTTCAGCGACACTCCTCTACGACTTTCCTGGTTGGTCTTTGTTCTTCGTGTTCTTAGCTGAGCAGTAGCAGAACTCTTCTTGCTGTCGACCCTTTCCTTGGATTCTCTCGGCTCTAACTCTCTCCCAATGACTTGCTAACCCTTCCAAACTCTTTTGCCTTGTATTTATAGTGTTTTAGGACCAAAATATCCGACCATTACTTGCGTATATTCTCCATTTAATCCGTCATTGCTCGCTTCCCTTAGTTAACGATAATTTCCAATTATAACTTTGTCACACGTAAACTTTGATCCTGCACGCTCTAGTAAGCCTTATACATGCCTCATAAGTCATCCAACTCCTCCAAAACACTTCCATGCACAACCAAAACACACACAACACCGTGTACAGGCCGTGTTCACTCAGTGTAGCTCTGTTTTGAGCTCGAGAATCAAATCAATATTTCCAGCCAATTCCGATCAAATTCGACACCCAAACTATCTTCCTTAGGCTAAATCACATCTTTCTACCAAAATTCAGCCATTGAATCGACCTACCACTACTTCATTTCTTCGATCGAAAATTCTCCTGTGTGTGAACATTTTTCCCGCCAATTTTGAGAATTTGAATTGTTGAAGAAGGTGCCCCTTATCCTGGACTGGGGTGCGAATAGCAGATGCCTTGGGGGTGACCTGGGGGTGCCCCTTAGTAATTAGGTTACCCCTTATCCAAACTTCGGAGTCCGAATAACACGTGTCCTCCGGGTGCCAAAATCAACTTTTCGAGCCGAATTTTCTTAAAATATTTATTTCCAAAAAATACCTACAAATACATAAAATAACAAAATTAGTACAAAATCGAGTGACAAAAATATATAGTATTGAGAACAAATTGGACACAAAAATGTGTCTATCAACCTCCAACTCCGACCACCTAGGTCTTTACATCAATTTTTCTACCTGGGTCCTCTATCTAGGTCTCACCAGAAGAAGGGAAAACGAAAGGGAGAGACATAACAAAATACTGGGGACTGACGGTCCACTTGTCAAGACGATCGATTTCACAATCCAAAACTGATCAAGAAATCAAGACCAGAATAAAACCTCACATCTCTCAGAAGTCCAAGGTTCAAGATATCATGGAAAGAAAACTAAAGAAAGTCAACAAAATAAGATTTCTGCTTTTCTTCATCCATCTTCTTCAACACGGCATCACTGGTGGTGAAAGAAGTGTCACCTTCCACCGCTTTCCTTATAGCATCAATCTTTTGACGAAGCCACTTCAGATTGAAGCCAAGTTTTCAGCTTTCTTCAAGTTGTACTCCCAATCAAAGAGTACATCCCGGGTGACAATATTTCCAGTTGTGATGCGGATATCATTTATAACACGCAATATGGCTTCTACTTGCCTCATCAAGAAATAACTATGCTCTGGATCCTTGGTAACGACGATGTGCCCATACATCTTCCACGGTTTCTCGTATAAGCCTGCATATCCAATGGGAACGCTGAATCCGCCAACTAGTTCATGACACGGGAGTGAAGCATCGAACGGAGGATCAAAAGCAACTCCTGCACTTGGATATTCATGCACCACTATACGGTTCTCAATTACTGGAGCAGCCTCTAGGGCAACAGTTTCTTCAGTATTTTCTACTGGTGTTTCGGTTTCTTCTATCACTGAAGCAGCAACAATCTGAGTTTCCAAGACTTCAATGATAACCTTATCATGTCCTTGAAGTTCAGAGATGGTTGTATCTTCATCAATAACTCCAGGGCAGTTTGAGTTATCCTCATTGGTTTCAATATCCTCAACTTCGGTATTTGGCACCTAATACGAAGATTACATGATGATTAGAGTCATTTAAGCTTGAAACCAAATGATATCATAAAATACATCATACAAGCGATCCAACATTATCAATATTAATCATTATACACTCAAGGCACGAGAAAATAGTATGAAAGTCATGAAAATACGTTTTACGGTAACCTCGTCTGAAGAAACTGTACTCTGCCTTGTAATAAAAGACGAACTGGGAGCAATCTACGAGGAATCTGAAGATGGGTTATATACCATTCTCTTAGTATCGATGTCCTCTACAACGTCTCAAAGTTTCATGACAATCCGATGAACGAGCAAAGATATGTGGCTAAAACATGGAGCAACATGCCATCTGAAAAAGTTCTGAAGGTCTCCTGGAAGTTCACTATTTCGCCTTTTTCAGGCCCTAAACATGCTCAAACTTCAAAGAGCTTCTTCTCTAAAGCTTTAAATTTCCTGGGCTTGAAGATACATATGCAAACCGCGAAAATCCGACTTCGTACGAAGATTCTACAGCGTTTCTAGTAAAATCTGAAGTCTGAAATTTTCCGGTGACGTATTTCGACGAAGTTATCCATAAATTCACATGGATTTTCATTCATTCATTCACGAATCAGCGATATCATACTTCTTTGAAGAAATTACAGGATATATACTTACTAAGGGAGTCTATAAATCATTTGAAGGCTCGACGATGCCAGAATCTCCGTTGACAACACCGCTATCTCCATTCGGTTCGGGATTTCGGGAATTCTCCATATTCCCATCTCCCAAAGAAGAGTGCGCTTCATCAACATGATTCTTATCTACAATGATTTCTTCCTGGATTCATCAACAAAAATTATTATTATTTCATTCAAGGAGATTTCGTGATCACCTGCACGAAAGAGATATTTACATCGACTTCTTCATCAGTACTGGATTCCTGAATTGTTCGCCTGGGAACAAGTTGAAGACCGTCAATCGATGGAGAAAAGGTCTGAAAAGAAATAACAAAACCTTGGTCTCGTGATCCTAATTGCACGGGCAGGAAAAAGTCATGACACAAGGAGCGCTAACAACTCACCAAAGAAACGGCTAGGGACTGCACGTCATTTGCTAACATCCTGTAGTCCTTACTTCTGGGTGCTCCGCCCCGGAGACTTTCTTCCATTTCCGAGGAGTCTACATTGATCTGAAACCTCACTACATGATCATCCTGTGGTATAGTTGATGAAATAACCAGGAGTACAACTCAGTATGAAGGATCTCTCACCATCACTCAGAGGTCCCAGAAGTACCATTTCTTGAAGTTACACCCGCGGAGATGTCATCCCTGGAAACATCGTCTTTGAAAGTGTCATCATGGGAGTCAGTCATTCTTGCAAAGTGGCTGTGACAGATGCATAACATTCAGCGCATCATTTATACAAAGCGCAGAGATTCAACAAAACAACGAATCATGGAATAAAGATGCTCACATCAGCGTCTGCAAAAATGGTAAATTTCAACTCTTACCTGTTTACGATTCCACTAACAGTACATGAGTTAATACTTCAAATCTTGCTTGTTTCTTCAAACCTGCTAAGACGAGCAAAATTTTCTGACATGATTTTCACAAAACCGTGAACAACCCACGTAAATTTTACAATGTGAACATTCACTGGTTTCTCAAAATATGGACAGACGTCCATTCTACGATTGTGAAAACTCACATATAGACATTCTTTAACCATGTATGGTTGTCTACATTCAACAATTGTTCAAAATCAAAACATTGATTTTACAAAATATATTTTAACATGAAACTCACGTAAATTTGAAAAATATATCTATATATTTTTGCTCCCCTGCACGAGCATCTGTCTTTGAAGCGAGAGTATATTTTCAAAGATTTCCGAAAGCTCGAAGATAAATATTTTCATGAAGGCTCATAAACAAAATTTTATTACTAACAGACGCACGTCTATCAAAAAAAAAATTCTCTCGTACGAGCATCCACCTTTGAAACGAGAGTTTATTCCACTTTGTGAAATCTCACATATTTAAAATATAAAATTCCGGTTTTCGTGAAATCTCATAGACGAATTTTATATCATTAGACTCAGGTCTATTTTTTTGTTCCTTAAACTAACGAACGAACGAGCGTCTATTCATAAAACAAGGATTTGTTTTCATGGGCCCGTCCCGCGGATCCTGACCAACCACGGGCCCGTCCCGCGGATCCTGACAGACGCTCGTCGTCCAAACCAGCGGTTCAATACCAATTTATGCTCATCCAACGACACTCCAATCATGACATTGAAGCCTTCATCAAGTCGTGGTTTGCTCATGCTCTCTAAATCTGGTAACGTCTCAACTTACGATTAAGTTCAATTACTGGTATTGTTATTTATGGCCGGAAAATCACCATTTAATGCTGACTGAGGAACACAGCTTTCCTCAGTAAGCAGGGGACTTAATGTAGATGGTGGATTTTCGACAAGGGATAAAATCGTGAACTCATAATTATACGAAGCTCTGATCCAGCAATCACACGTGAGTATTGAGACACGGGTCTCTCATCGAATTATGAACGGAGAGTACTTTATCTCAGAGTACATGTATATATGTAGTCTCACGACTGGACAACGGCATATCTCATGAACACTGAACACTTTCAGTGATTATTTCTATATAGTATCACGAGATGGACGGCTCCTAGATAGCTTGCTCTGCTAGTATAGAGCGGTAACATCTTCAGGAACAAACACCGAGTTTACCCTGACTATATAAAGGATATGACTTACCGACAAGCTCATATCGGGATAATTAATGCTCCTAGACAGCTTGCTCTGCTAGTATAGATCCACAAAGTTAATTATTCCTAATTAAGATTAATTCTGTCGTGACATTCACTACTGAATACCCAGAATAATCTATTATTGCTTCTATTCCATGGTCGAATCCACGACTGGTACCATGGAATGGCAATAACAATTGATCCTATTCCATGGTCGAATCCACGACTGGTCCCATGGAATGGTAATAAACAATTTCTCTGATTCTATGATCGAATGCACGACTTGATCTCATAGAATAACAATAACTATATTATCTCATTACTCTGATTTCATGATCGAATCCACAACTGGTCTCATAAATGGTAATAGATAAATCTTAATTACTCCGATTCTATGGTCGAATCTACGATCCCATGGAATGGTAATGCTCACTTTATTATTCTGAATTCATAGTCGAATCCTCAGCTGATCCTATGAATTAATAATAAACATCTTATTACTCAGTTTTGCGAATTATTCTTCACTGAATTCCACAATTAGTAATAAATAATCAATAACCGGGCGTCTGAGCTACCTCCAAGTAAGTCCCGATTCAAATGGTGAAAGTGTATTCAACGACGATGCGCTAATAGTCACCGTACAAACATGTATTTCAAAATACAATGAAACGATGAACCTATGCAAAATAAGGAAGAAAATAGTAAATAATTAAAAATATTGACCAAGGTGCTGGGAACACGGACACACGACCTACTGACCGTGCCGTGGTCAGTTCCACGCCAGTTTTATATTTTTAATACATTTTATTATTTTCCGTGATTTGATGAAAATTGTCTCATCTGATCAAATTTCCTTCGTCTCGAGGAAACTCCACGGTTTCATGGTACTTCCATAAATCCATAAAAAATAATATAAAATTAAGGAAAGGAGTGTGGGGCGTGACCATTGGCCAACCGGCCATGCCTTGGTCCTAGCCGGCCCCACACCCCACGGTTCCTTATTATTATTATTATTTCTCTAATTTCATGAAAAAACTCCTTGATTTCATGGTATTTTTTGCACAAATCATCATATAATAATAAAATAAAATTATGAAAACTTGTGGGACCGGGCCACTAGCCGGCCGACCATGCCCTAGCCGGTCCCACGGGCCCTTTGCTTTATTATTTTATTATTATTTATCCTATTTTTCCTTGAATTCATCAAATTCCTTGATTTTATGGTATTTCTCTCAAATTATGAAAAATTCCCTCAAATCATCAAAAATACCTAAAAATATTAAAAAATTATAAAAAACTCGTGGGACCGAGCCATAGCCAGCCGACCATGCCTCCATGGTCCCACACGCCCGTGTTTTTATTATTTTAATATTTTTCTTCCATGAACTCATGAAAACTCCTTCAATTCATGGAAACTCCCTAAATTCATCAAATTTCTCAAAATTCATGAATTTTTCATAAAATCATCAAAATTATTATAAAATTAAGGAAAAGGCACCACGAGACCGTGGTTACGACCGGACGACCTTTCCTTGACCATGGAGGTCCCACGCCTCCTCATTCCTTATTTTATAATTATTTTTCATCTTCTCATGGTGTTTTCCTCAGTTTTGTCGAAACCCTAATTTTGGCATATTTTCTCGAATGGATGCTCAATTGCACGCCAGAAAATATCAAAATTCTCAGGACTGAGGCGCGGATGCCTTGGGGACACGAGCACGCTATCTTGACCGACCAAGATTGGCTCTTTGGCTCACGGATGCCGGTCCCATCAATTTTCACATTTTCGACCTAATTTGCACAATCGCTCGTATTAGGTCCAAAACTCTTCCAAACACTTTGGATTTTCATGAAGTGATCGCCAGGAGGTCACGTGACAACCCAGGGCCGGTTTCATGACTCCATGGTCGGTCCCTCGCCTCGTCATAATTAATTAGGTTTTCTCACCTAAGGCTCAGACGAGCATTTTTGAATAAATGATTAAGCCAGCATTTAATCATTCTTCCACCAACAAATCGTCAACTATTCAGGAGTTCTTCGTATTTGCTCACGTGAGCATATGGACACTACATGGTTGATCCACGGTCCCGTATAGTCTCTCCCTCCTTCGTCCCATGGTTAAACTTCTGACGAACCATGAATGGATCATCAATTGATCAAATTAGGGTTTCTGAATCCAAGGATCATCATTCCAGATTCCAACCTTAATAATTTTACGACGGACTCATGGTCATTAATTTTATTAATTATGCTCGGTTGAACGACCAGTATTCTAATTAATATTTTTGGTACGCTGCCAATAATCCATCAGACGAGCAACACATGCTCAGACGATCAAATATTCAACAATTCATCACATGAGCAACACTTGCTCAGATGATAAATATTTGCTCAAACCAAGGAATATTGGTTCAACAATCAATATTCAACGATCCATTGAATGAGCAATACTTGCTCACTTCATCGTAAGAACTATACATCTGTCTCATGACATGTTCAACTCATGAGTTTCAGAACATCATGTTCAACTCAGCAACTACATGGACTCATCGTCCCATCAAACCACGAAGTCATAAATTGACTAACATACCACGAGATGTCAATCGTGTCACTTGGGGGGATATCAATTAGGGTTTTGGTCTTGCGGTCTACGGCACGTGTGTTCAAACACACGATGGAATGTGAGCAAGTCGTGCAATCAGTTGAAGGAATTCAAGAGGTAGTGGGTGGAAAATCGACCAAGTCTCCACACGTTGAGCAACTGGTTTCAAACACAATCTCCACTTCCCCACTCCTTGATTCCATCAACTGTCACACTTCATGGAATCATGGTGTCTAAAATTCCAGCAATATAAATAAGTCTCTGAATCATGATTGAATCAGCATCAACAGTATCATCAATCTCACGTCTCATCGAAAACACGAGATCATCAACTCATCAATTGAGCAATTTCAATCATTCAGAGCTTATCATATTCAGAATTCATACACCCACAATCTCGATCACCATTGATCTCACACATTTCTCAGCTTCCCTCCTACAGATCAACCCATCCTCTCTTGTGACCGAATTTACTCTGGAACGGTTATTGTCTTGATTTAGGCCGGAGTACTACAGATTGATCTCTCGAATCTAAAACACCCCCTTTGCAGCGGTGCATCTGTGTGAGGTTTAACATTTCGCTCGGTTCGAAGAGTCTCCTCCGTACGGTCGTCTCCTCAATTCCTTAGAAACCAGCAAATCGTTTTTCCCCATATCCAGGATCTAACACATTTTTGTTGTTACAAAAGAATGTTCATCTTGATGAGTTTGTGTTGGTTGGGGGCAGCATGCTTATGCCTATGACTAGAACAACAGTTCTCGGTGCCACAATAGTTGCTGAGTATTTCAGTATTAAAGAAGAGATTCAGTCATTTACCTCTTGAGGTTATAAAAATTGAGTTTCTTTTCCTGCGTGGGTGATTGTTTTACTACTTTCTATGATAGGTTGGTTGTTTTCTGTGCAGTTTTCGTAATAGATTGGTGGTTTGACTTGATGCAAGACAGGTTACATAATATCTTCTATCAAAACTTGCACAGGTCGTACCCGGCATTTGGAATTTGTTGAAGAAGCTAATGGTTTCCCGGTAGTATTAGCTGATGAAAACGACTTTTCTGATTTCGACTGGGACTTGTACCAACTCATTCTGGGTACGTTATCATAAATTATTTTTTTCCTTGCCACTACTTGCCCTTATTTGCAGATATTCCACGAATTTCATTGAAGAATGTATTGTGATCTTAAATATACATGGTTAATGCAAAATGTAATACACAATCATTCAAATGATTATGAACAGAGATGTTATAATGAGGTAATAATTAATGGTTGACAATTTTCAGATCATAGTACAATCTTACCCAGTCATTACCTCTCAGGGGACACTCAGCTTAAGTTGAGCATTTTGGGAATAAATCAAATACTTTAGACTATTGATTGTAAGACTCAAAGTAAAATGTGCAGTGACCTATGAAAATCAAGGAGCAACAAGCCACTGCACATGGATTATGATATGTACCACAGTGAAGTCAGTTAATGTCGCAGTTGTTGTTGCATTCTTTGTTCTACTATTATCGATTCGATCCATGGAGGCTATAGTTTTATTACATGTGAAACTAAACAAGAAGAATATCAGGAAGATAGCCAAGGGAAATTTACTTTGTTCGAGCATCAGAATTCCGGGCTCTAAGTCAGTCACTGGTGCATATGAATAACTCAAACATGTTGAATTTACATGATCTGAGGTTGTGAGGTTGTAGTTGGGTTGACTGAGTTTTTCTAAAGAGAATTAACAATCAAATAGTTGACATCATCATCAAGACCACCAGACCTGTTTTGATGGAATTTAAGTAAACCCAAATCGTCTCCTTCTATTTATTCCTTTAGAAGTTTGAGGCTTATTTGAAGAATGACGAGTTCATTGAATAACACACAAAAGCATATTTATAATATTTTAAAAATTTTCATGGAATATACCAGACTGAAAACCCTGTATTGAATATCAAAGTCTACCATAACACATAAAACTAATTAGAGGTTGAGTCGGGGTTAAAATTTTGCAGGATTTTGATCGTTAAAATAGTGATTCCATTACTTGATGCTCATGATTCCATTACTTGATGCTCACAGAGTAGGACTCCAACAAATATGGAGTTGGACTAGGGGCTTTGAGAAGCTTTTAAGAAGGCATTTGTCTTATTATCTCTCGATAGGTAAACCTTCAGGTGATAACTAAGATTGTTTTCATAGGGATAACACATTAGCCCAAAGTAGCTTCTTGGATATCCTTGCTTTTTTCATAAAAGGTAATTTTAAATTTTCAGTTGTGGATTTATTTTCTATAAAAATTTAAATTTATCGTTTATTCTTTTCATTGTATGCACCGATTTCATTATATGTCCGGGATTCTTCGGATGGTGTTTTTTCCATTCGACGGACATCAAATTTCTTTCTCTATTTTCCCATTTTAGCAAAGCTGAGAGGTTTTTTCTTCAACATAATGAATTTGTCTTTGGTCCCACGTTACTGCCTCTATCTACTTCTCCTTTTCCCATAGAGGCTTGAGCAAATCCTTGCAATATCTTCATCATCTTTTTGTTGATTTTAGTTGAGCATAAGAGGATTTGGTAGGTAAGAAGAGATTTTCCAAAGTAATTGAATTTTGTTATATTTAGTTATATTTAAGAAATTAAAACCTAGGGTTTGATTTATTTGGGGGCTTTAAATATATTGCTTGAGTTTAATTGATTGTTGTGTTATCTTTCTAAGAAATATCAATTTATCAATTTCTTATATTGTGTTTAGGGCTTTTTTATTTGTTTTTTGGTTTCGAATTATTGAGTTACTCTTTTAATGGGTTTAATTGATTTTTTAATTTAGTTTGTTTATTTCTGCAATTTTGTTAATGAGTTTCTACAAATTCTTGGGTAATTCAATTATGTTTTGTGGATTGGATAACAACCTTGGGACAATAGCAATCAATATGCAGATTTTTTTTAGCTTACTAGGATTTAAAGTGCCTTCATTAGTTTCTTACACATACTACTAGAGGCCTATTGTTTGCATATAATTGAGTTTCCGTTTGAAAATAGGGAAAAAACTATCTAAGAATTTTTATTTTTTGGTATTAGCAGGGAGACCAACAAGAATTGTTAGTGGTGCAATTAAAAATCCTAGGATCCTCCATCTGTGAGTTTATAAATGATACGTCAACTTTTCCCCATTATTTTTCATTGCTACTTTCGAGTTAAAACAATTCTTTATAAGAGTTTATAATTTAGTGGTGCATTTTCATAAGATTGTTTTCATCTCCTACTTTGATGATGAGAACAATAATTCTCACTTCATGATAACAAGATCATTAATTCAACAACTAAATCGATCCAAAGTCTTATTTGTTTTGTATCTTTATGTTAGATTTATTTTTGGCTGGTACGTTCCAGCAGCCATATTAGGATTCTATAATATGCAAGAACTTCAAACGTCATTGCCACGACATTGGTAATTGATATCCTTAACGATGATAATGCTAACTTAATGTTGTTGTTTTTTTTTGTGTAATGTTCTAAAATAGAGTCAGTGGACATTAAAGCAATTGTTAGAAAACTAATGTTTTAATATCCTTAACTCTTTGAGACTTTCCATTCCAAAGTAGCTCGGCCTGCAAATGCACAAACTTACAAACGAATACAATCTACAACACCGTTTTATGTTCTTAATCAAGTTAGTCTTTTGGAACTTTCATTTTTAGTAGTATCCTTTTTGGGGTATAAATAGCGAAGAACATTTTTGAATACTATCAAAAGAATTATTGATGTACTGCATTGTGGAGTAAAGGAGATTTTAAAACCTTGGAATCCTATCTGCCTGTGATTGAAGAAATGAAGGTATCTTTTGGTGGGCAGATGTAGCTGAAGTACACTTATGAGTATTCTGGTGGAAAAAATGAGTCGTGTGGAGAAGTCGAGGCTCAGGAGAGGACGAAAATCTCACAAGTACTGGACTCTACATCAAACTTTCATGAGGTCTTTTTCAGCCATTAAATTTTAGCATAGCTATACTTAATGTTATTTATTTATTTATAGTCTAAGCTATTAGCTTTTGCATGAAATCAATTGAAAACCAAAACTCAAAAGGAATACTAATTTCAGAGTAATACTTTCAGCCAAGTGAGCCCGAGTTCCTTTAATTGCCATTGGATTTTCTCAACTAGGTTGTTTTAGCTTGAGTTGCATGAGTTTATTTTAAAGAGCAATTTTGTATTGCTTTATAAGTGTTCTGGAAATAGTATAAGTTGTGCATTAAGACTTCAAAATACTTTTGTCCTCTCACTCACTTCAGATACTACTAAGTCGCATGATGCTCGGGTTTCACGAAAACAAGGGAGACGTTTCTCAGTGTGATTTCTTTATTTATTTGTCAATTTTCTACACATGTACACCTGTAGGATGTCCTAAGAGTATATGAAGTAAAGAATGTGGAAATCATGGATCACCCACCAATTTTTATAGCTGCATTTAGTGAGGGGTGTGGGCGAACGAAATATGGGGTTGGTGCGGATCCTTCATGTAAAATCTAAATTTCTCAATACAGAGTTCTCAAGCACTCTTTCTCCGCTCTTTTGCCTCTTTGAGCAACAAATCATCCAGTTCAGATTTATGTTTGATTTTTGAAACTTAATAGTAATTAGTATGGTTTCATTGTTATTAGCTTCATCAGTGTTTGTAGCTTTATCTCTTTTTTATTTTGTTTTGACTTTTTTTTTTGATCGGTAAAGGTAAAAAATTTGATGCTAGAGAGTTGCGAACTCAGGTCACTGGTATCATCACCCAGTGACTTTACCACTGTACTACAGTAGCACCGACTTTTCGAGGGGAACTGATTTGTTTAACTTTTGGTCTGTTAAATCTATATGTGATGTATTCAAGAAAGTGTGAGTTGGGGGTTTTCTGGATTTAGCAAACAACAACTCAAAGGTATTTCTGACAGCAACATAAAGACTTCATTGGGATTGTGAGGCCAGACCGATACTACCTTTATCGTAGTTGTGTGATCTGATCTTGCATCTTCTATCGTAAGAGTACAATCATATTGATTGGATTAAGATTTGATATATCCGATAGGCAAGATATAAAAAGTAATCACAAACATCTTCGTCTCATTGTTTGTGATTCCACAACATCTTGTTTCGCTACCATATGATTAAGATTGTTGTGAGGTGATTAATTAATCTAGGCTGTTCTTCGGGAATATAAGACCAGATTATCAATTGGTTCATGTTCACCTTGATTATTATCAAAAGACGGAGCAAAAACTTTAGGGTTTTTCTATGGGAGACAGATTGATCCTTTGATAGACTTGTCTGTGTGAGACAGATTTGTTTATTGTCAAAGCCTGCGATTTTGGGTCGTAGCAACTCTTAGTTGTGGGTGAGATCAGCTAAGGGAATCAAGTGCGCAGTATCTAGCTGGGATCAGAGGCGTAGGGAGTACAACTGTACCTTGGATTAGTGGGAGACTGATTGGGGTTCAACTACAGTCCAGTCCGAAGTTAGCTTGGAGTAGGCTAGTGTCTGTAGAGGCTTAATACAGTGTGTGTTCAATCTGGACTAGGTCCCGGGGTTTTTCTGCATTTGTGGTTTCCTCGTTAACAAAATTTCTGGTGTCTGTGTTATTTCAATTTCCGCATTATATTGTTTTATCTTTATAATTGAAATAATACAGGTTGTGTGTTAAATCATGAATTAGTATAATCGAACCTTTGGTTGTTGATTAATAGTGATTGATCCTTGGACATTGGTCTTTGGTACCGTCCAAGTTACTCCTTGTGTTTGATTAAAGACTCGCTGATTTCTATTAGCTTGAGTAAATCAAAACAAGAGAGAGATATTAACTCCTTGAGATACTTTTACCTAGATTGAGTCTGACTGTCTAGTTGATTCTCTAGAAAGTGTTTCGAAGTTAGTCCATACAGATTGCTAAGAGAAATATTGGGTGGTGTTGTTAGACCCCCGCTTTTTCAATTAGTATCAGAGCAGGCAAACACGTTTAAGACCTTACAAGTCTGTGTTTGTAGCGATCTGACTCTATGGACAGAGGTGTTATCTCTATTAACGTACCACCAGTCTTCGATGGCTCTAATTACTTATGGTGGAAAATAGCTATGCGAGCTTTTCTTCAAGCACGTGATTTTCAATCATGGGTATATGTTGTTAATGGCTATGATGCTCCCGTTGTGGCAGTTGGAGATGTAAACGTTCCCAAACCTATTGGTGAATACACCCCTGCTGAGATAAATGTTGCAAAGAAAAATTCCGACGGTTTGAATGCTATCATACATGCCATTACCCCAAATCTTCAGCACCATGTGTCTAATTGCACTCGGTCTAAAGATTCATGGGATATCTTAGAAACCGTATTCGAAGGTAACTCCGGTGAAAAGGAAGCTAGGCTTCAAAACCTTAATTCCGATTGGGAGAACCATCGTATGGCAGATGAAGATACGTTTGATGAGTTTAATCACAAAGTGTCTGAGATTGTTAATGCATCGTTTGCATTGGGTAAGACTATTCCTGAAAAGGACATTGTGATGAAAATTCTCAGATTTCTCTAGATACGAGTCTAAAAGCATGCCATCTGTAGATGGTGGATTTTCGACAAAGGCTAAAATTGTAAACCCATAATCATACGAACTTCTGATCCAGCAATCAGACGCGAGTATCGAGACACGTGTCTCTCATCGAATCTCTGACTGAGAATACTATCTCTCAGAGTACATGCAGATATGTAGTCTCTCGGCTAGGCAACGACATATCTCATGAATACTGAACACTTCAGTAATTACTTCTATATAGAATCACGATATTGGACGGCTCCTAGACAGCTTGCCTGCTAGTATAGAGCAATAACGTCTTCAGGATACAAACAACAGTTTTTCCTGACTATATAAAGGATATGACGCTTCAACTAGCTCATGTCGCTCAGAATAATTAATGCTCCTACACGATCGTACTAGTATAGAGCCATCAATTAATTATTCCTAAATTCTTGGATTCATCCACTGAATTTTTAAAAATATTCAAATATTTTCGTAATATTTCGTTACTTCAATCTATGGTTCTTCCCAGCAGAATTTCATGGGTTAGTAATAAATATTCAACATAGGGCGTCTGAGTTACCTTCGAGTAAGCCCCGACTCAAAAGGTGCAAGTGTACTCGACGATGATGCACTAACAATCACCTGAACGCAGGAACGAGTATTTGAATATACGACGAAACGATGAACCTATGCAAAATAGGAAAGAAAATAATAAATAATAAAATATTGACCAAGGTGTTGGGGGACTGGGCCCACTGGACGGTCGGCCGTGCCGTGGCCAGTCCCACGCCAGTTTTATATTTTTTCATATTTTTGTTATTTTCCTTGATCTTATGAAAATCCTTTCATTTGAACAAATATCGTTCGTTTTGAGAAAACTCCTCAGTTTCATGGTGTTTCCTTCGCACCAAGGAAATAATATAAAATTGGGAAAAATGCCGTGGGACCGTGTTTATTGGCCAACCGGCCATGCCTTGATCCCGACCGTCCCCACACCTCATGGTTCCTTATTATTTTATTAATATTTTCCTAATCTCATGAAAACTCCTTAATCTCATGGTATTTTCATAAAACCATGAAAAATATAATATAAAACTAGGAAAACTCGTGGGACCGGTCCCCAGCCGGCCGTCCTTTCCCTAGCCGGTCCCATACGTCCCTTTATTTTTATTATTATTTTAAGTTTCCTTGATCCCATGAAATTCCTTGATTTCATGGTATTTCTCTCAAATTATGAAAATTATTTCAAATCATGGAAATAATACACAAAAATTACATAAAATTAGGGAAATGCACGGGACCGGGCCCCATCCTGCCGACCATGCTCAAAGCCGGTCCCACACGCCCTTATTTTATTATTTTAATATTATTCGTTTCCTTGATCCCATGGAAACTCCTTCACTTCAAGGAAACTCCTTAATTTCAACAAACTCCTTGATTTCATGATATTTTCATAAAATCATGAAAATGTTGTAGGGCTTTAGCCTAGGGATGTGCATCCCAATGTAATAGGTAGGGTTCTATTCCTATTGTATATAAAGGATACTATAGCTTTGTAATAGGGTTACTAATAATCAATAAGAAAGCTTTCTCCTTCTTTCCGTCTCTTTATCTTCTTCTCCATAATCTACTGCAAAACGTTATCATGCACGAGCTCTTCCCTGCCGCTAAAATATTTTCAGGGGGTTAGTCCTCGAGTGATTTCGGGGGAGTTGAGTGTATTTTAAATATCAGGGATTTTGAGAGAGTTTGAGAGAGTGTAGGGAGTTTGAGAGAGTTTTGTGTTTTAGAGTTCAGGGAGTTTGGGGGAGTGTAGGGAGTTTGAGAGAGTTTATTAGAGGGAGTTTGGGGGAGTTTGAGAGAGTTCACTCCTAACTCATTCTCTTTTAAGAAACAATAAACCCTTATTTGCAAATAACATTGATCTTTAATCAAAAGAAAAAAATAAATGAAAATGATCATATCTCTGTATCAATAGTATGTTATTTTGTGCAACGAGATAATTTTTTTCCCTTCAATTTAACGGTCTCCATATAATTCTAATTCCCTTTGTTAGAATTGGCTAACAGGGGGTTAGTCATGGGAGAGTTCGAGAGATTTTAATGTATTTAGGTTTTCTCCTGTTAGTCCTGAGGGAGTTTGAGGGAGTCTCTCCAAATCTCCGTTAGTCGTGGGGGAGTTTAGAGGAGTCTCCTAAACTCTCTAGAAAACACTTGTTAGTCGCTGGAGAGTTTAAAAAAATCTCTTGAACTCCCTGTTAGTCATAAAACCCTACAATACTAGGGAGTTGGTTGCTTTGGGGATTTTGAAGGAGTTTTTAGTGTATTTTGGTCTCACAACAAATCTCTCAAAAGAGTAGAGATTTGTGAAGGAGTTTGGTGCGTAGAAAACCATAGGAGAAAGAAGAGGAAACGTTTTTTTCCAGGTATGTTTTTTTTCTTCTTTGATCTCCATGATTGTTTATAATAGTTTGATTTGTGTACTATTTTGATTGTTTTTCATATCTTTGATCTCCATGATTGTTTATTTTGATTGTGTGTATAGTTTTTTTTTGTGGGTACTCTCTCTTTGTCAAAACCCTAATTTGTGGTTCAAAAGATCTTGGTAAGAAATTGCATGATTTGATTATAATGATATCTTTAAATTCAACCGTTGGAATATGATGAAATTTGAGTATGTCGTAGTTTACCTTGTTATAGAAGTACAGTAAAATTTTCACGCGGATCAGGTCACGTTTGCTACTGCAAAGCTTGCACAATATATGACTATGGTCTTCTGAGTTTAAATCCCGAATAGGGGACTGATTCCTATTTATCTCATTCTCCACTTATCGGACAAAGCTGAAATTTTAGTATGATGTTTGTATATATGAAGGTTTCCTACTGTAGGACAAAGCTGAAATTTTAGTATGATGTTTGTATATATGAAGGTTTCATATATACAAACATCATACTAAAATTTCAGCTTTGTCCGATAAGCGGAGAATGAGATAAATAGGAATCAGTCCCCTATTCGGGATTTAAACTCAGCAGACCATAGTCATATATTGTGCAAGCTTTGCAGTAGCAAACGTGACCTGATCCGCGTGAAAATTTTACTGTACTTCTATAACAAGGTAAACTACGACATACTCAAATTTCATCATATTCCAACGGTTGAATTTAAAGATATCACTATAACCAAATCATGCAATTTCTTACCAAGATCTTTTTAGCCACAAATTAGGGTTTTGACAGAGAGAGAGTACCCACAAAAAAGAACTATACACACAATCAAAATAAACAATCATGGAGATCAAACATATGAAAAACAATCAAAATAGTACACAAATCAAACTATTATAAACAATCATGGAGATCAAAGAAGAAAAAAAACATACCTGGAAAAAAACGTTTCCTCTTCTTTCTCCTATGGTTTTCTACGCACCAAACTCCTTCCCAAAGCTCTACTCTTTTGAGAGATTTGTTGTGAGACCAAAATACACTAAAAACTCCTTCGAACTCCCCAAACCAACCAACTCCCTAGTATTGTAGGGTTTTATGACCAACAGGGAGTTCAAGAGCTTTTTTTAAACTCCCCAGCGACTAACAGGTGTTTTCTAGAGAGTTTAGGAGACTCCTCTAAACTCCCCCACGACTAATGGAGATTTGGAGAGACTCCCTCAAACTCCCTCAGGACTAACAGGAGAAAACATAAGTGAAAACTACAGTCACACCCATTTTTCAGATTTTCTCCACTGTGAAACCCACGCCCAGAAATCTGAAGGCGCGCACCCATTTTTTAGGGAAAAATTATTCTCAAACCCATAGTTTATAAAATTCTGTTTCGTTCTTTTCTCTTCTTCATCATCTTCTGTGAGAAGAACACAGACAAGAAAAGATTCAGTCGAGTTGACATCGATGGGGATTTCGAATATGTTGCAGTCAAGAATAAGATGAAGAGGAATTATAGCTTCTGATGTTCAGAACTTGGAGAAGATTCAGATATGATTATTAGCCGAGACAAGACGGGGATGAAGAACAGATTGATTCCATTGATTCCAGTTGCTGAGTGGCGAGGATTAAAATGTATTTGAGTGTTTGAGGGTCTGCAATGGCTGGAATTCGAATTCAAAAAGGAAGTTAAGATGGACACGGGATTCTGGTCAGAATTTATCAGAGTTTGATATGGTTTATGGCCAAAGAAGCAGCTGAAGAAATTCAAACTGTTGCCGTAACTTATTGCAGTGAACTAACGGAGGAGGCTAAGAAGAGATTCGAGTCCTTCATTGGGTTAGGATGAATGGGTTTTGCTGAATTCGAAATAGAATTCAGTGAAGAATGAATCGAGAGAGGAAGTTGAACGAGTTGGTGCGGGAAACTGTTCTTGTTTCCACTGATATTGATGGTTTTGTTATGAATGTTTTCAGAGTTTGTATGAATGTTTAGTACACTGGGTTTGTATGTAATCCAAATTTGCGGGGAAGGAGATGTAATGGCCTTCGAAATCTACAGCAAGTTGTATATCTGCATTACCAGCAAACTGCACGAGAAGTGTTTGTAAAAAGGCCTAAACGACCTCTGCTTCCAGCCTAGTCTGCGGTGACCAAGAATTACGAAGGATAGCAGGAAGCATGAAGAGCTCGAGAAGATCGCTGGTGATGGCAATGAATGTTGTTCATGGTTAATAGTGGGTTCAACGGAGCTGAGTTGTTGTGGTTCACTGATGGCAGAGAGGAATAATGAGAAGATAAGGAAGACTTGGTTCTCGCCGAGAGATGAGTTTGGTGTGGAACAAATATGTAGTGATGCTCGATAATGGAGGAGCAGAGCTTGCTTCTTAGTAATACAAGGGTAGATGATAAGGTGTTGTGGTTGGATGGAGAGATGATAATGCACCATAGTAGGTTTTGGTACAGTGAACAGATAAATAACCTGTTATGCATCTACAAAAATTGCTACATAACTTGTTATGCAGTCCAGAAAATAGTTGCATACCACGTTATGCAACAACCTTTTTGTTGGTATAGAAACCAACAAAAAAAAGGACTGCATACCTTGTCATGCACCTACAATAATATATGCATAACATGTTATGCAATCATGAAAATGGATGCATAACCTGTTATGCATACGAAAACATGGCTGCATAATGGATTATGCATCGAGAAAATTGTTGCACAATCCTTTATGCATCGAGAAAATAGATGCATAACCTGATATGCATCCGTAAATATGGATGCATACTGCATCATGCATCAATTTTTTATATGTACGGCTAAAATCAACCAAAACAATGGTTACATAACTTGTTATAGATGCATAACTTTGTTATGCAGATACATAACTTGTTATGCAGTCGAAAAAATGGTTGCATAATTCGTTATGCGTCTGCAGAATGTGTTATGCATTGTTTTTGGTGACTGCATAATGGTTAAGTATCAAGTTTTCAAAAAAATTCCCTAAAATGAGGATCACCTCCGATTTTTTCGTTAAAAACAAAAATTTGATATTCTTGTTTGTACTCGTTGCGTAGCTCTTTTAAAAAGATTTCCAACGATATAAAATTTGTAAAATTCTAAGGCGCGGATTTTTAGATATGTTATGTCCAAGTTGCGCTGCCAATTATACCCCTGAAAAAGATAGTATGCATAACCAGTTATGTATTGATTCATATAATAATTTCGTATAATTATGGGTGTCACGGTATACAAAATTAATTGTGGGCCTGAGAACGAGAATATTATTTTTTTTGGGTCTCCTCCTAATTTCCCCAATACATTAAAATCTCTCGAACTCTCCCACGACTAACCCCTGTTTGATTTTTTTTTTACGGATCTAGATTTTGATCCAAGCAAAATCTGTGTTAGAAAATCTCCCATTAGCGATATGGTAAACCAAATCTCAAAGAAAAAAAACTGTACGTGAGCGATCCCTGTCTCTGTTTGCGTTTGGAGGTGAAGAAATTCCGTGAAAGAAAACTTTTGTTGATGGATCTGATCCCGTCTGAAAATCCAATCTGTTTGCATTCTCCTGTTCGTGGAAGAAACTGCAATCCCGTTTGTTCATGGCGGAACCAAACTAAACTGGAATCCCCTGCGTTCAAGAAGGGTCTTTATCATCAATCAGTTCTAAAAGGACAAATTTCATCTCTAACTCTTTAATTTTGTTCTAAATGTTTTCTGATCCAGTGATTTAAAACGATGTTTTGTCCAATGTAGTCAGTATCGGCCGATATGGCCGATATATCGCCGATATTTCGGATATCGGTCTAGCACGATACAATATGAAGGATATCGGGGATACGATATTTACCCGATAAAATCGGCCGATACGGACGAAACGAGATTTTCCAAAATTAGCCGGTACCGGTCATTTTGTGTAAAGTGTAAGGGTAATCTTGGTTTTTCAGTTTCGGTATACGTTAAATCCCTAAAATTTCATTCGATTGTTTTCAGTCGAACTGTGGAAGAGAAAAGAAGAGGAGATGAAGTGAAAAACAGATCGTGTTCTTCAAATACCTGATTCAGCAAGTCGTGTTCTTCAAATATCATCATTGAGAATCCAATCTAAGGAACTTTTGATTAGCTGATGTTCTTCATCTAAAAATCTCAGAGACTATTGATTAATTAAAGGTTAGGGTTTTGAACCTTTTGATAATTAGTCTTTTTTTTTTTGCTTTGATTAATTAAATTCGTCAACATCTTCAAAACCCACTTATTTTTGAGGGTTCATTCTTGTTAATAACTTGTACCCACAAATTTCATCTTCAAAACGTATATCAGAAAGAAAAAAAAACCCAATTTTTTCTTCATCAATTAAAGATTTGAGGTAATAGACCTTCCTAATAGACAATAGAAATTGACAGTTAATGGTCAAATATGGTAATAGACCTTCTTTATTATTGGTTTTTTTTTTGTTTTTTTTCAATCGACAATGTAAGTTGAGTCAGTCCCGTTTTACTGTAAATTAGGCCCATGAATTTGTACATGTTTTTTCAAGCAAGGACCGAGGATAATAGTAGAGATGATATTGCTAGTTGGATTCAGTTCGATGTACAATGCAGTTAATGTGTACATAATGTATGGATCACCTCGTGTATTTTTTGTCCATTGCTCGAAAACTTTGTGGAGAAGTGAAGTGTTGCTTACATTGCTCACTGGGTCATTGCGTAACTTCAGATATCAGCTGAACACCCTCCTTGATGTGAAGTAGTAATAAGGGAAGCTTTAAGAGTTGTTGCTAGCATTTCTAGTTTGGTTGTTGCTCATAGTTGTAGTTTTATAGTATTACTAACTTACGTTTTATCGATACTTATCCGTTTATCTACTTATATGATGCAGTTTTTTCAAGTTGCAACCATTGGAAGTACATGTCAGTGAAGTGTGACGAAACTACCAGAGTCGGTGTTCTGATTGGAGGTAATCGTTCTTGTTCCATTTTCTTCTTTCTTTTTTTCTTTGTGTGTAAAATAGAAGCTTGAAACCATTTATCGCATAAATAGAAGTTATTGAAGTTACTCTTTTGTTTTTTTTTTATAAAATTGATGGTATCTATTATATTTTATCCGTAAATGAGTGGAGGAAATGTTTAATATAAAAGTATAGTCTCTAAATTTAGAACCGATATTTCAACGATAATATCCTCGATATAAAATCGTACCAGTGTATCGGTCGCAGCCGAGATGAACCGATATCCGATATTAACTACATTGGTTTTGTCATTAAAATCCTTTATTTGTTCTTCATCAAAACTTGATTTTCTCTTGAAAAAAAAATGGTTCAAAACGAAATTCGAGGATCTGCGGTCAACCAAACTGAATTTACAGACCCATGTATTGAACATCCCAAAAAGTTGAGCATTGAGATTTTTGGTCTAACCATTCTTTCGCTTATCTCTCGTTTGTGTTAGTTAACGAAGAAGGAATCTGAAAAGTCTTCTGTTCGCGGTAGGAGAAAGTACAACCCGACCCGGTCCTGTCCCAGCCCGGTCCCTGTCCAACCCGACCGATCCTGTCCCGATCCAACCCGATCCATCCAGGCACAACGAGCTCTTTACCCACTGAATTTTTTTTGTTGGTTATCATCAAATCAACAACGAGATCTACCTCCTCCCTGTAAATCAAGTACGTACCTCAACCATATTTGGTTATCAGGTATGCATTAAAGAATTCCTATTTTTTTTTCCTTTTCGTAATGTGAAATCCCAACCATATTTGTTTTTTTGTATATGTTTGGTGTTTGGGATTGATGGTACTGTTGTATCCCAACCATATTTGTTTTTTTGTATATGTTTGGTGTTTGGGATTGATGGTACTGTTGTGTGCCATGTTTTGATTTTTTTTCTGTTTTGCTAGTTAGTCTAGGCCCTAGTTAGCAATTCGGGATTCGGCAAACGTACGGAACAGCAAACGTACGAGTATTATACGGTTTTGTAAAATCCAGATTCGGTCCAAAATTCGGTCAACGGGATGTGATTCGTCAGTAATTCGGAACGACATACGTACGTGTATAATTCGATTTATAAATGTGAGTTCGGCTCTGAAAATTCGGTATCTATATATACCAAATAATTTGTATTTATAAGGTCATGGACCAATTTTTATGCATATGTGTGAGTTATTTAAATAAAAAATAAAATTAATATGATGATATTAATAATATATACAACATTAGTTATCCAAGAGGACGTCGTATGGTGGTTTAGATGCTTGGTTAGTGAGTTTGAGATCTCTCTCACCTTCACCTTCAAATCTCTTCAGTCGTTTTTGTTTCATAAAAATTACAACACGTCTAATATTCGGTCGTGTATGCTCGGAAGGTAGTAAAGCCCAAAAAGTGGAGTCTTTGAAAAGTAAAAGCTAAAGAATTTATGGCGAATTAAACGGACGTATCATTCGGAATACGTAAAATTCGTGAACGCTTCGCGAATAATCCGGGAATGCCACATAATACGCGACTTGGGTTCGGAGTTGCAAACGTACGCGAATAAGACGGTAAAATTCGTGAAACGGAAAAATTCGCGAATGATTCGCGAATCATTCGCGAACTTACTAACTAGGGTCTAGGCTTCTTTGTGTATTATTAATTAACCATGAAGATGCAATACACTTGATTTTGTCCTGCTTGGTGTGATCGTAACTATTGTACACTAATGATTATGATTTTTTTATGTTAAACATCTGTACCATTTTTATGTGTTGTCATAGATGCTCCATTATGATTCTTTTTCATATGCTTCTCTGATACAAATCGTGAGCGGTTAGCATAGAAATTAATAACCCATCACATCACATCACCTATACCACTATCACATTGTGCCTAGGTCTATGTTGCTGTTTTCATAGTTTTTAAATGACAATTCGTTTTTATATATTTGTCTGTTTTGAATACTCGTACCGTTTTCAATATTTATTTTTATTTTTTTGCTTGCCAAGTGTTGTATTGCTTTGAACATTGTTTCTGTCGATTATCCATGACTATATTATTGTTCCTTTTTCTAAATTAGTTTATCTTTTAAGTGATGCTTGTTTGCCCATGAAAGTGATAATTAGTTTACCTCACCTGTCATAATTTTATTTATTTAATAATTCTTTATTTGTGTGTCTGCCCATTTTGCGTTGTAACATTTTCGCGTAATTATTTTCCACGAACTTTGGTAATGTTTGTACTATCGTAAAGGGTTATGAAATGACGTTATTGTTGACGATTGGCTAAGTATTGTCGACAATTAACGGGTTGTGATCATTGATTATTGAAATTTGTCATGCTCAATATCATTTTTAGAATCATCAAGAAATTTGGTTCCAAAAATCCCATTTTTGACCATTACGAAAGAAATCCAATCCCTGGAATTCAGCATCGGAATTAGTCATATTTCTATCATTATTGTCTTTACAGTTGGACCCAACTCGACTAAGAAGTGACATTTTGGACTCCAAAATACTTGAGCACCATTATTGTATTTTTGATGCGGAAATATTTCTTCGCGAAAAAGAAATATATTTTTTTCACAAAACTTTATTTCAAAGACAAGGCACCGTCTAAAATATTGAGATATATATGCCCTTTTCTAAGCATATGCATCTCAACTATTGTGGAAGAACTCACAAAAGGCGATATGAGTCAGAAATTATTCTTTTTCTATTTTTATACTCCATCCATGGTCTGACAAACCAGTATCTTTTGAAGTATGACGACAAGAAACTCACTATCTTTAGTAAGATATTCAACCTTAAGGAAGCGGTTGACATGTATAGTGAGATTTTCTTGACTATCGAGATAAAGAAATTTCTCAAATTAAGCTAACTGGAGGAAAGTCGAAAAAGAATGAAAAAAAACCCCGAAGTAATGAGGGTTAGGCATACTAACTCATGTGAAGCATGTAAAAAGGGACATATATCATGAGACAAAGATGTATTTTTTGTCCCCGGTAGTACTGGCACCAAAGTACAGGTTTCAACCGAACTAGTTTGCATCAAAAATGAAAGATTTGTAGATGAACTTTGCTATAAGCATTGGTACAAACAATGTAATGTGGGTATCATAGTAGCAACCAATTGCCATCTATATAGGGAGTTTAAGGAATAACATACTCACTTATATTAGAGGAAGGTCAAACTGTAGACATCAACTTTAATGCCAACAAGAACACTGCGTTACCCATAGATTTACCAAAATATGATTATCTCATTCATTTGAACTAGATCCAATGTTTTTTCTTATGGAATGAAAAGTACATTATTCCTCCGAGACATAAATTCTCTAAAGCACTTGAGATATATCCGGGTGAAAAATATAGCATCCCTCTTGAAACGTAACATATATTCAATCTAAAATACTTGAGTTGAATCTCATTTTTGTTACTAATAAGGCCACACCACTTATTTAATATCTCAAGACTCAATATCGAACAGATAGTGGATTCCCTCCCACCAGCTTAAGGAATTTAAACTAGTTGTTGAACTATTTTCTTATAATGTGACTACGAGGATTGGATCATCGAGCGCAACACTGCTCAAAAATTTATTTTCAAGATAGAACAAAGATGTTACAAAATCTCTATATGTACTGAGAGATAATCACACCTTGTTAAATTCCAAGGAAACTCATGCAAATGGATATCATGTGGAACTTGACTGTGATGATAATGTAATTGATTGCATCTTTTATAGTCACTAATGTATTTGGAAGGAAACATACTTTAGAGAGACTAATGAGTCAATTTAGTGAAATGTAAATCACTATAGTATTAATTTGGATTATTGAATCCATATTGACTCCGACGATGAAATGTTGGAAATTGACTCATACAGACTTTGACATAACCATAAAGGCACCTTGGTTGTGACATGATGTTTCGTTTTGAAAGGACTCATACGTACATCATTGTGTTAGAGTGGATGAGACAACGGGAAAAAGATTGACAGAATTCGAAGTAACGACATATCTCTCAATAAGTGTTTTCTAAAGTACCAGATGCACAACTCCCTCGTCCCTCCCATTATGCTTTTAAGTAAGAGAGCATATCACTCATTTTACAAAGTCTTTAGTAAAATAGGATCGAGACCATCCTAAGATGCAAATGGTAAACAATCCATATTACAAATATAACAAGGTGAAATTTAGAAAAATATTCATGCAAAATGTGGACCATTAAAGTGACTTATGGCTCTGGTGAATGTTTTGACATTTTGAACTAGTTATAGTTTCCAAGAAATTTTCGTTTGAGAAACTACTAGCACATATTTTACATGTAAGGGCTCACCACCCCTTGTAAATGCTAGCGAGTGTACATCAAAAGGACTTCATGGTTATTGCATGTTTAATAGGATCAACGCACAACATCTTATACCCCATGGTCTCGCAAAGGCTATCATCAAAGGTTACAGATGGTGCCTAAGGCATGGTTATGCATACAAACCTACCTTTAACTTCTTGGGGAATATGCAATATTAACGCATCTTTACTTAATTCATTTTAGAACCCAATATTAGTCAACCTTTTATGCGTACCGGTTGGTAACTAGATATAAGCCTGACATTTTTGTTCTTACGCATTTTTGGTTGCACTATATATGTGCCATTACGATTCCACATCGTACTATGATGGGTCATGAAAATGATTAAGTAATTTTGTTGGATATTTACTCTCAACAATTATCCGCATTTTAAAACCTTTGGCAGGAGATCTCTTACCGCTATATTTGCGGGTTATCACTTTAATGAGACAGTTTTCCCGTCGTTAGGGGGAGATAAGAAAAAGTATTTTCTTACGGAACGACAAGAATTGTCGTGGTGTGTTCCCACTGTCTCATATTGATTCTTGTACTTTCCAAATTTAATTGTGAAGTGACAAAGAATAATCGATTCTCAGAATGTACACTGATGTCGCTAAAGTGACAAGATCACACATACCAGCTGCAAATATTCCTGCAAGGTTAGAAATCCTCAGAATGGGATACACCATAGACTAAGGTGTTGCAACTACACTTGGTGGAAGTGTCGTTGAGGCCGTGGCTTCATAAAGGAAGTTGGAGAGATCACTTGGTTCGATCAATCCTCACCTAGAAAGGAAGTAGGTGAGTAAGGCACAACTTATTTATATCATCAGAAATCATCTCATAAGATTGTCTCTGAATATGTCCATGAATCAAACTGGAGGACACTCTAAATTTTAATGATTCCAGAGAACAATGAATTCCCAAGTGGATTATGAGAATGCGCACAAATCAATGGAAAGATCATGCGAGCATATTGATGATTAATTTCATATACACTTGCTTAAGGAAATAGAGCAAGATGAGATCGAACCATGATTCTTATTGCTTAATGTCAGTGAATAGCATATGTGGCCAATACAATCCAGGTAGAAATTATTATTTTATTTTTTTTGACAAATATACAGGTATTTGGTGTGGTAGTGCTAACCAACCGAGTGTAAAGCCTATTGGACATAGATGATTAATTTGTCAGAAAGCAGAATGAGAAGAAAGTAGTCTTAAAGTATAAAGACTCGCCTTGTGGCGCGAGGTTTCTCACAAAGCCCTGGAATTGTTCTCTTGTAATGAACGTTATAGTGTTCCGCTACTTAGTTAGCTTGGTAATTTCAAAAGGACTTGAAACGCATCATATGTATGTGGTTGTCACGTATCTCTGAAAGAATCAAGAGATAGAAGATATTTACAAAAGTACTTGATAGCCTTTTGTTATCCAAATCAAGTGACTCTAAACCACATATTGTGTTTACAATTAGATAGAACGCTCACTTATAGATAAAAGCAATCAGGCGGATGTGGTATACCTGTCTAAGTGACTATTTGATTTGGAGGGGATAGACAAGTAAGTTATTTCCATTGTGTATTCCCAAAAAGTTCATAATTTGGAATTGTAGCTATCTATGTCGATGGTACAGACGTGATGGGTACTCTTGATGTAATAAGAGACCTTAAGAGCTATTTGAAATCCGAATTTGAGATGAAAAATCTGGGGAAAGCTCGACCGAATACTGAGCTTGTGGTATATTTTTCCACCAGTTTGCATATGTCTAAAGTTGTCAGGAAATTTAACAAAGACATGCATCCTGATAGCACTCCCATGATTAGTTGAAGTACAAAATAAGTAAATGACCATTTCGTCCAGAGAAAGATGACAAAAATGCGTTGGGATATGAAATTCCCCGACCTAAGTGCAATATACGCATTGTTGTACTTAACATAATGTAATCGACCAAATGTTATATCCTCAGTGAACTTGTTAGCTAGATATAGCTCAGCGCCAACGCAACGTCATTGGAATAGTATAGTGAATGTAATCATGTACTTAAAGGTAATCATTGACATAAATTTGTATTATCCCTGCAAAGACATAAAAAAAGGAATGCTAACGAAAGTGCAATCCAAAGGTTGTTGATTATGAAAGAACAATAATCTCTTCTCCAACGAAAGTAATCAAGGGAGATATGGTAGACTATTTTCTAAGTCATTACTGATATTCAGTTTCGAAAAGTACATGACTAAAGGAGCTGTCTGGAACAACTCTGAAAGTAATCAGGGGGAGATGCCGACATCAGGGGGAGGATCCAAGGATATGATGTCGACATGTTTTACTTTGAAATTGAAGTTGTGTTGTACTCCTTTTCCCTTCGATCGAGAATAGTTTTTTCCAAAGGGTTTTGTTACTCGACAAGGTTTTTAGCGAGACAACACTAAAAACATCAAGTATGTTGAACGTTGAAGACATAAAGATCGCATAGGAATTACCGAAAATATCTGAATCAAAGAAATGAAACGTGATAGAATGTTAAGCAACGTAACTTCCAAAATCAACAACATGGTCATATAAACATTCAAGTCACCAAAGTAAAGTGTGATAAACTCCTTTTGACTGCATTAGACTAATGAGAATTGTCTGAAAACAAGGGGGCGTCTAATGGTGTGTTGAACTATAACCTTATCCGAGGTTATTTTTTTCTACAGGGTGTTGTTACTCGGCAAGGTTTTTAATGAGACAACAACAAACACCGGAAATGTAATTTCCCAGATAAGGTTATTGTCTTTCCCACGAGGATTTTCTGCCTTAGAAGTTGTGAAACAACTAGGAAACTTCAACGGAGCAAAGTGATCATCTGCAACGAATCACCTTTACTTGCATCTGTCAGGTTGTACTCTTTTACCTTCGTCAAGGTTTTATCCCACTGGATTTTCCTTGTCAAGGTTTTAATGAGGCAACATATACGCATCCAACTATGTTCTAAGTTTTTCTTAATATTGTACTCTTTTCTTTAGTTCAGGTTTTTTCCCTATGGGTTTTCCTGACGAAGCTTTAATGAGGCATTTAACTTAGATCATCGATCTTTGAAGATCGTATTGCATGTGATGAACTACATGTAAAATACGAGGAAACATGTGAAGTACTACATGTGAAGAGTTGTACCAAGGTTTTGTCCCACTGGGTTTTTCCTTGTCAAAGTTTTAGTGGAGCAATTGTCTTAGACACAGAAGTCGTCAAGGAGAGAACTACATTTGAAGACCTACATCCGAAGCATTGTATGTGAAGTACTGCATATGGAGTTTTATTGGACCGCACAAAGGGGAGTGTTGTAGGGATTTAGCCCATGGATGTGCAGCCCAATATAATAGCTAGGATTCTATTCCTATTGTATATAAAGGATACTATAGCTCTGTAATAGGGTTACTGATAATCAATAAGAAAGCTTTCTCCTTCTTTCTGTCTCTTTATCTTCTTCTCCATAATCCACTGCAAAAGAAAAATAATATAAAATTAGAAAAAGGAACCATGGGACCGTGGTCACTGGCCGACCGACCATGCCTTGGCCTCAGCGGTCCCACGCCTCATCATTCCTTCATTTTATAATTATTTTCCTTCATTTCATGAAGTTTCCTCAGTTTCAGAAAAACCCTGATTTTGTCATATTTTCTCAAATGGTTGCTCAAACGCACGCCAGAAAATATCAAAATTCTCAGGACTGAGACACAAACATTTTGACGACATGAGCATGTTACCCTGACCGACCAAGTTTGGCTCTTTGGCTCGCAAGGAGCCGGTCCCACGTATTTTCATGATTTGACCTAATTGCACGTATTAGGTCCAAAACTCCAAATAATTTTGGAATTTTCATAGAGTGATCGTCATCGATCCCGTGATCATCCAGGACCGGTTTCATGACCCTTTGGTCGGTCCCTCATCTCTTCATAATTAATTAGGTTTTATCGCCTAAGGCTTAGACGAGCATTTTTCTGATAAATGATTAAACCAACATTTAATCATCCTTTCATCAACAAATCACCAACTCTTCAAGAGACATTGGTATTTGCTCACTCAAGCATATGGGCGCCACATGGCCGATACATGATCCCATGTAGCCAGTCCCTCCTTCATTCCATGGTTAATTTTCAAATAAACCATCAATTGGTCATCAATTGATCGAATTAGGGTTTCTGAGTCCAAGAATCATAATTCCAGATTCAAACACCAATAACTTTACGACGATCTCATGATCAGTATTTTCATTAGTTATGCTCGGTTCAATTACCAGTATTTTAAATTAATATTTTACCTTGGTCACGCTACCAATAATTCATCAAATGAGCAACATTTGCTCAGATGAGTAATATTTGCTCAAACCAAGGAATATTGGTTCAACTATCAATATTCAACAATTCATCGAATGAGCAATACTTGCTCACCTTAACTATCAACGTTTACGTGAGAATTATACCTCTATCTCAACAGACACGTTCAATTCATGAATCTCAGAACATTTTGCAAAATCATGTTCAACTCAGCAAATACATGGACTCATCGTGCCATGAAGTCATGAAGTCAACAACTGACTAATTACACCATGAGACGTCAATCGTGTCACATGGGGGGATATTAACTAGGGTTTTGGTCTGGCGGTCTACGACACGTGTGTTCATACACACGATGGAATGTTAGCAAGTCGTGCAATCAGTTGAAGGAGTTAACCAAGTAGTGGATGGAAAATCGACCAAGTCTCCGATGAGCAACTGGTTTCAAACACGATTTCCATTTCCTCACTCTTTGATTCCATCAACTGTCACACTTCATGGGATCATGGTGTCTACAATTCCAGCAATATAAATAAATCTTTGAATCATGATTGAATATACAAGAATCTCACGTCAAACAGACAACACGAGATTAACAACTCAACATCTGAGTAATCACTCTCAACAGAGATTCAATCATTCAGAACTTATGTTATTCAGAATACATAACACACCTACAATCTTTTATTAATATTGATTCCACACATTTTTCAGCTTCCCTCCTACAGATCAACCCATCCTCTCTTGTGACCGAATTTACTCTGGAACGGCCTTTGTCTTGGTTTAGGATGGAGTACTACATATTGATCTCTCGAATTCAAAGCACTCCCTTCTTGCAGTGCATCTGTGTGAGGTTGAACATTTCGCTCGGTTCAAGGAGTCTCCTCCGTACGGTCGTCTCCTTAATTCCGTAAAAACCAGAAAATCGTTTCGCCCCATCTACAGATTGGCGACTACAGTAGGAGATTAATCTCTCGGTTGCAATCTCATAATTTCACAAGATGGCTGGTCTTAGGTCTGGGTTAGTTACAGGTTCCAACATAAACGATGCTAGTACTAGCAACAACAACAATGAGGATATCCCGGAAAAAATTCCGGCCTTTAACACTGTCGGTGATGATATTACTCCTCCTCATGCTAACACGGAAGGTCATCCTCTGTTCGGTCGACACCCTGAGGAAGTCAGAGGAAACCCACCACCTACCATTGCTGATCTCATCAAAGTGCAAGAGACCCTTGCACAGAATCAAACCGATATGGCTACTACACATAAAGAGTTATTCAATTATCTCAAGACTCTCACTGACAAGATGTCAGAGAACACTCAAGGAAAAGAAAAAGAAAAGGAAACATCCTCAGATGCTGATCCTGATGTAGTTCCAATTCATACAGTGGATGACAGCGAAGTCCGCAAAGCTGCAGACGATCCATCAGCGAAGGAATCATCAAGTTTCATTACTCTGGAAGATTTAGAAATCCTCTTGGAGAACCATGGAAAAGACAAGACATCACATATCCATCGTCACCAGCCTCCATACCCTGCTTCTACACAAAGGATTCCTCTTCCAAAAGGTTATACCTCTCCGACCTTCACTTTGTATGACGGAACAGGCAACGCTCGGGAGCATGTTTCTCAGTTCCTGGAAGCCTTGGGTGAACATGAGAATAACCATGTTGTTCGCCTCAAAGAATTTTCAAAATCCTTGAAAGGCAGGGCATACACCTGGTACAACAACATCGCACCATGAACTATCAACAGTTGTAGAGAAATGATTAACGCCTTCTACAGAAAGTACTTCTTTGTCAGAGCAAGTTACTCTCTCCGATCTTGGAAGAATGTTTCATAGGAGCAATGAACATCCCAATGACTACGTGAAAAGATTCAGAGTCCAGGCCCTGGAATGTCATGATCTAAACGTCACGGAGCAACAACTAGTATACTTGTGTATCAATGGCATGATCCCGGTCTACAGAGCTTTATTGGAAAATCTTTGTTTCCACACCTTCTCAGAGCTTCATGAAGCGCGAAGAGATTGGCAACTACTGCACCCGCTTTACTGGAAATAACAAAAGCTACAAAGGCTGAAGAGCCGCGAGACACTCAAGGTAGCAGGCATTTGATTAACAAGCAATAAAACCTCCAAGCTTCCACAAATTTTGTTGCATAAGGGAGCAAACGGAAAGACGAGTCACAACGCAAGCATGCTTCTCCAGCTCTTCCGGAAGCACAAAGAAAAGATAACCAATCTTGAAATGCACGAACCTCAACCCTACATCAACAAACGGGGAAATGATCATACAGATTCTAAGCTCACTCTTTTCATTAAACAAGTGATCGAGTTACTGGAAGTTTGGATTCAGGTTGGTGCAAGCAAACCGACATTCATCAGGAGGCATCTGACTGAAGAAGAAATGAAGAATCCCAGGTACCGTTGCCTTCATAAGTTCACCTATCATCTAACAGTTGGCTGCAACATTTTGAAGAGACGGTTGATCCATAATAGCTTCAACTGGGGACTGAAAGAGTACACAAGAATACTCTCCAAATCATAACCTTTACACTTTCTGAACAACCTATCAAAGAGGCAGTTCAGTCCTTGGTCGAACGTGGATTGCTCTATCTGTCGAAGGCACAAAGGAGAGACATGTTCACAGCACTGAACTACATCGTATCAAGAAGTCCATTTCGAAAATACTTCTTGAGCCTCCAGCCATAGACCAAGAGATGTACAACTGGGGACTGCGTACCATGGTCAATCTCAGAAGAAACGAATTTGGAAGAACGTTGATCGATGCTGGCACCGCCATCAACAATATTCCACTGAAAACCATCGGATCCACAGGTATCACTCGACAAGGAGCTACTCATGCTCCCATTTCATAGACCTTGAAGGAATGCTCGGAAATACTTATGGCTACATCACTCTCAAAGTGAACATAAGTTCAACCTGAACAGAAGCCAAGTTTCACATAGTCAGGAAAATCCAGGATATGACATGTCCTTCAGACGAGCATGGTTCCACGCTGAAAAGATGGGTACTTACAAAGCGCCTTTGGTTACACATCTCTCCAAAGAAGAAAGTTCTGATCCAGAAGATTTGGCGGACGTTCCATCATCAGAGCACTTGGAGGAATTTCGAACTTTGGCGAGGTTGAAACAAAAACTTGCAAAAGGTGCATAGACATTCATCCAAAGGTCCTGCACTCAGGAAAGTCTCATTCCTCCCATGTTTGTGTCATTTATTTCCTCACATGCTATTCTAGCATGGGGACTCAATTCTGCTAGCATCTCTGCTATTGCAAGACGCTATAAGTGGGTAATCTCACTTCAATAATATTTTACCAAGTGGTTGAATATGACATTTCTCCGAACCGAGCATCTCACTGAGACATACATTACTGATATGTTGTTCAAGCAAGGGAAAAAAACAATTTGGGCATTTCTCCATAGCCTTGTACAAGTGTCCTTGCGTACCACAAAATCAGAAAGCTTTGATGTCCGCACAAGTGTTGAATCCCACTACCGCAACGAAAGGAATGCTGAATCAACAGAGGATACTCGAGGACGAGACGATCAAACCTACGACATCGGACGCTTAAAGGGTGTGAAGCCTCAACACTCGAGCATCTAAGTAAATCCTTACAACAGCTGTCAATCACCTACTTCTCCAAGGCCAACTGAAAGTCAAAAACCTCTCATCTCTGAATGCTACATTCTTCAGAAGCCTTCAAACTGTACTCCCAATCAAAGAGTACACCTCCGATAATAGATCCTTTATCTTCAACACAATATCTCTACGGTGACACACTGATTCAACACCGACACGATCAAAGTTCAATCGATAGGTCTTCATTATCCCGTGATAACACTTGTGGAGCAGATGCAACGTTGGCACAGACTCCTTCAACACGCTGGGGACTTGATCTTATTGAATAAAGTACACTGCTGCTATTTTCCGCAACAACATCAATTCCATGACAAAGCCACTTCGCGACTCACTAGATGGAGGAGCAACACTATGTTGATAATCATGGTTCTAGCCTTATCGGTCTCTGGAGCAACTCCAACCATGGTATCAGCATCAACAAGGATATTTGGAGGAACTATGTCCATGGTCTCAACATCAATAAGAATGTCTGGAGAAAATTAAATCAAGATCTCAGCGTTAACAACGGTCTCAAGAGCAACATCCTCATGGCAAAGCTCTATTAACTGTCCATTCTCTACAACCTAATTCTGGAAGTGTTACTCGATGGATCATACTTCTCCAAGCACTAACGACTCATATCGAGATGTGCGGACATGAAAACATGTTAGCATAAAAGTTTTCCCAAAGCTTGCACGACGGACAGGCACAAGCCAAAGTCTTCTACAAGATGTTCTCATCACCTCTACAAATGAGATACAACATGCTTCATGGGTTTACAAAAACGTACCAATGGGTGAGGAATGGGACAATGCTTCCTCAACAAAAGATGTTCGTTTATGTCTCTGCTACAACATACCAAAAGGGCGCATCAATCGGACATACAAACTGAAAGATATGACCTTTACCGTCAGGTCTACGAAATCTGAAAAATTTGTACGGGATTAGAAATTACAAATGTGCATCCTTCGTTGGCTGACCTCTACAACTCCAAATTGAGTGATTCTTTTCTCATGTGATGATGTGTTTTTCAATTGAGTTGTAGTAAAAAGATGATTCGTTCAGACTTGTGAAAGCAAAAGAATTTAGACTTAAAAATTAAAGAAAACTTAACTCAAAATTTGATTTCAAGATATGAGAAAATAACCAAGACACTGATTCCACTATTACACATGAATGAATGATGGTAAATAACCCAAAACTCTAATTATCTTTAAGTCCCTTATTTTCTTAACTCACAAATAATCAGGCAAATTCTCAAAAATTAATTGTATCCCCTAAGCATAGATTATCTAATCAAAGCATAACCTATCTAATTGAATCACAACTAATGAAGAAAATTATGCAAACAATTAAAAACTCTGCAAAAGCAGTGATTGAGTGAATTATAATTAAATATTAGAGAAAATATAATAGTTACCAAATTATTCATGCGTAAATAGCTTCCTCATTTCCTTGGTTGTGAGAGAATTAGCACATCATCATGTTTGAAACACGCTCGAAATTCATTATTATTGCTCAAAAATGGTTTACAAATGATTAAAAGGGAGAAATATAATGAAAACCGGGTTTGTAACAGTTATATGTGTTACAAACCAGAACGACCCACAGTATATGTCACTGATACTGTAGCAAATAAGGCTGCCTCTGATGTACGACCCTCGGCTGTGAGTCGTTATCACTGTAGAAAAACGACTGTCCTGGTAAGTCTGTTCTTCGTGTTCTTCAGCTTTGCAGCAATAGAAATGGAGTTTCTGCAATTTGATCTTCTCGACTCTCTGGTGTTCTAAATCCTCCTAATTCTCTCCGTCTGCTCCTGCTCGACCCCAGCAACGTATTTATACACCTTTGGACCAAGAATCACTACTCATTAACTCAGAAAAATCTCTCCATTACTCGGCAGTTAATGAAAATATTTCCGAGAGCTTTTCTTTCCATTCTTGTCTTCTCACGCTTTTTTCTCTGGTTAACATGTTCCAACACGTTCCCTAGTCTTCTCTGACAGCAACTAACACGGTGTGCCAACGATCATACTTCCCCAAAATAACTCGGCGTCTTAACACAGAATATCCGAGGAAATATTTCTTTCCCTGCTGTTTGATAATTTCTTCCATTACTCCCGTGCATGAATCAGTTACCTTTTATGTTTTAGTGAAAAAGGATAATTATAAACCAAATCATCGAGAATATCTCAAAGAATCTCGTCCAAATCAACCATGAAATTTACGCAGCTTCAAAACTCTTTTTCCCGCCATTTTTGTTCTTCACGAGAAAGAAGAAGGAGGTGCCCCTATCCAACATCCAGGGTGCCGAATAACAATGGGTGCTAAAGATGAAAATGGGCTACACATAGCCGTGGGTGCCCCTTAGCAAAAGTGGGGGTCCGTATAGCAATTGTCCTCCGGGGTGCTCCGAGCCGAACTTTCCAACAATATTTATTTCCAAAAAAATACCTACAAACACACAAAACACCATAATAAGGACGAAAATGAGTACTAACAATACGAAACATTGAGGACAGATTAGACGCATAAATACGTCTATCAAATACCCCCAACTTATTATTTGCTAGTCCTCGAGCAAAACTAATAAAAAAGAATAGAACCGAGTTAATCTCGGGAGGGTTTACCAGAGGTGTACCCACAAAACCATGACTTCTAATTGGTCACAAGTATCCAAAGAGCTATGAGGACATACATATTCTCAACCTATCTCCAAGTAACTAGAATGCCAGAGAAAATTAAAGGTGCAGCTCTAAAGCTGACTGAAGAAAAGGGGAGACACACCGCAACACTGCTAGATAAAGAGATATCCGCTACACAGCTAGATAAACATTGTAAGATGCGTCCGCTGCTTTACAGCTGGATAAGATAGGAGAGAGATAAAGATGAGAGGGCATCTGCTACACAGCTGGACTAATTACGTGTGATGAGTTAAACCAGTGCTAGAAAGATCTTGTGCCAGATTGAAAGCGGACTAACAAAGCAACCAAATGTATCTTTCTTCGACTCTCTCATAGTGCTCAGTAGAAACAACGTCTTCTTCGGTCTTCAACTGTTGATGATAAACTATCGAACCTCATAGAACCTTGACAATTAACTCTTCTCTTCGATTTCTTGCTTGACTTATAAATTTCTACTTCCCTTGGCCTTATTGAACAAAAACTATTTTTCAAAAATTGATATTTTTTTTTTTTGGAAACAAAAATTACAAGACAACAATTTACATGGCCATGAGAGAAGGACTTTCAAAACTTGGATCTTCGCAACTTGTGATGTCTTGGTATCATGAATTCTAACAACTTATATCATTTGCTCTTATAACTTCAACTTTGATTTTTGAATTATTCTTTTCTATTGTTGCTTCTAAACCTAAACGTCTTCAACTTTCTTCATAGATTTTGATGTCGCTCCGCTTGTTGATGATGATAAGTTTCTACTGAAGAGAGTCGCAATCCAGTAACTAAGACTACATTGTGAGGTTGCTTTGTTTTTTGGCATTCCTGACCTACTTGCCTTTCCATCATGTATGGTTAGGTCCATCACGGTTACCCTCTAAAAGGAACAAGTTCTCTCCTGAATTTCAAGGATCTCAATGTCTTTTTCTCTAATGTCTCAAAAGGTTGTTATCCCTAGCATTCCAATTTCTATCTTTTCGGTGAGAAACAGTATGTAAACTTAGCTAACCGGATACCATGTGACGCTAGAAGTTTCAAAAGTGCAACTAAAAAGTTCTTCCCCACCCCCAAACTTAAATCTAACATTGTCCTCAATGTTTCTAATGAAAGAGCAATACCAAAAGTAAAATAACACGAGGAGAAGTTGGAAAGATAGTACCTGGGTGAAGAAAATCAAAAACTAATATACAACATACAACTTCCTCGATGGTCAATCAAGGGTAAACAGGGTCCTCCAGAGGGACCTCCTCAACATCACCTGTAGGAAAGGGCTCTAAAAAGGGTTTCAATCTCTGACCGTTAACCTTCGAAGAACTACTACCATCCGGTGTCTCAATTTCAACAGCTCCATGAGGAAAGACAGTGCGAACAATAAAAGGACCCGTCCACCGAGAACGTAACTTCCCAGGGAAAAGATGTAAACGGGTATCATACAGAAGAACTTTTTGACCTGGAGAAAATGACTTCCGTAAAATATTTCTATCATGCACAAGTTTCATTTTGTTCTTATACTCCTTCGCACTATCGTAAGCATCTATACGAATCTCGTCCAACTCATTGAGCTGGAGTTTCCTATGGGCTCCTGCCTTGTCAAGTGAAAAATTTAGTTGCTTAACAGCCCAATAAGCTCTATGTTCTAACTCAACAGGTAAATGACATGCCTTCCATACACAAGCCGATAAGGCGACATTCCAATGGGGGTCTTAAACGCAGTACGGTAAGCCCATAAGGCATCAGTAAGCCTAGACGACCAGTCTTTCCGATTAGGATTAACTGTTTTCTCTAATATACGTTTTATCTCCCTATTGGAAACCTCTACCTGACCACTAGTCTGCGGATGATACGGGGTAGCTACCTTATGTGTAATACCATATTTCTTCATCAGAAGCCTAAAAGGTCCATTACAAAAGTTGCGAACCCTCCATCAAAAGCTCGCGGTGTACCAAAACGTGTAAGTATATTTTTTCAAGAACTCAATCACAACCCTATGGTCATTGGTTTTACACGCAACCGCCTCAATCCACTTAGAGACATAGTCTACGGCGACAAGGATGTATAGGTTACCAAAAGAATTAAGAAACGAACCCATAAAGTCAATACCCCACACATCAAAGACCTCAACAACTAAAATAGGGTTCAAGGGCATCATGTTCCTACGAGAAATGGTTCCTAATTTCTGGCAACGCTCACAAGTAACACAGTAACTATGTGAGTCTTTAAACAACGAAGGCCAATAGAATCCACACTGCAATATCTTAGCAGCAGTCTTCTTAGCACTAAAGTGACCCCCACAAGCATGATCATGATAAAAGGAAATAATACTAGACTGGTCACTCTCAGGTATACATCTCCTAATAATCTGGTCTGGACAATACTTAAACAAATAAGGATCATCCCAAAAGAAGTGCTTAACCTCGGCTAAAAACCTAGAACGATTTTGTTTACCCAAATTTTGGGGCATTCGACCAGTAACAAGATACTTCACTATATTCGCATACCAAGGTGCTTGGGTAACAAAGAAAAGTTGTTCATCGGGAAAACTATCCCTTATAGGAAGGGAATCATCAAGGGAATCAACAACTAGCCTAGACAAGTGGTCTGCTACTATATTTTCGATACCCTTTTTATCTCTAATGTCTGGAGAGAACTCTTGCAACAAAAGGATCCACCTAACCAATCTAGGTTTCGTATCCCTCTTAGACAAAAGATATTTCAAAGCAGCATGATCAGTATATATGACGATCTTAGAACCTAAGAGATAGGGTCTAAACTTGTCTAAGGCAAACACAATGGCTAACAGTTCCTTCTCGGTAGTGGTATAGTTCAACTGGGCATCATTCAGAGTTTTGCTAGCATAGTAAATCACATGAAGTTTTGTTTCTCTGACCTAGCACAACACCAATAGCATAATCTGAAGCATCACACATGATCTCAAAGGGTAAGTTCCAGTTGGGCTGGACTATGGGGGCGGTAGTGAGTAAAGTCTTAAGCTTCTCAAAAGCCTCTAAACAAGCATCATCAAAGACAAACTTAACATCTTTTGCAAGCAAGTTGCAAAGAGGTCTAGAAATCAAGCTAAAATCCTTAATGAATCGACGATAAAAACCTGCATGCCCTAAGAATGACCTAATATCTCTTACGGTTTTTGGGACCTGTAAAGTCTTGATAAGGTCAACTTTGGCTTTATCTACCTCTATACCCTTAGAAGATACGATATTCCCTAAGACAATTCCTGATCGAACCATGAAATGACATTTCTCCCAATTAAGCACTAGATTCTTTTCCTTACACCTAGTCAACACTAATGACAAATGATGCAAGCACTCATCGAAAGACGAACCAAAAACTGAAAAATCATCCATAAAGACCTCTAAAAACTTTTCTACCATATCGGAAAATATGCTCATCATGCAACGCTGAAAAGTCGCAGGGGCGTTACATAGCCCGAAAGGCATGCGTCTATACGCAAAGGTACCAAAGGGACAAGTAAAAGTAGTTTTTTCTTGGTCTTCTGGGGAAATAACGATATGATTGTAGCCTGAGTAGCCATCTAGAAAACAGTAATGACTATGTCCAGTTAATCTCTCTAGCATTTGGTCGATAAAGGGAAGGGGAAAGTGGTCCTTCCTAGTGACCTTGTTCAATTTCCTATAGTCAATACAAACACGCCAACCCGTGGTCACTCGGGTCGGGATTAACTCATTGTTATCATTCTGGACTACAGTAATACCGGATTTCTTGGGAACAACCTGAACGGGGCTGACCCACTTACTGTCTGAAATGGGGTAGATAATGCCTGCATCTAACAGCTTAAGAACCTCGGTTCGAACTACTTCTTTCATATTAGGGCTTAGTCTTCGTTGCATCTCCCTAGAAGGTTTGGTATCTTCCTCTAAATAGATCTGATGCATACAAACAGTAGGACATACCATTAATGTATGTTATGGTCCACCCTGAAGCTTCCTTGTTGTTTTGAAGGACATTCACTAGCCTACTTTCCTGATCACTATCCAAGTCGGAAGCAACAATCATAGGTAAAGTCTCAGACGGGCCTAAAAACACATACTTCAGGGTATCTGGCAATGGTTTTAGTTCCAACTTAGGAGGCTCTTCTAACGAAGGAACTAGGGTATACTTAGAAACTGGTAGTGGTTCGAACTTAGGTTTCCATCCGTTACTAGTGTCTAACAAAGGGGTTGAATCTAACAAAGCATTCACCTCATTAATCACATTATCATCATCGAAATCAATCCCAAAGTGAGTAGGCATTTCTCTAACGGATCTTCTAACAAAGTGTTTGGTAATGACTCCTCTACTAATGTTCATATCATGTTTACCTCTTATATGCTCGAGTCATCTAGTTCAGAGGGTAGCTTACTAATATGAAAGACGTTCAGCTCAATAGTCATATTACCAAAAGAAAAATTCATAATACCAGTTCGACAATTAATGATCGCATTGGATGTTGCTAAAAATGGGCGACCTAAAATCACTGGTATCTGGTTCTCTGGGTCAGGGACAGGTTGGGTATCTAGGATAACAAAATCCACTGGATAAATAAACTTGTCGACCTCAATAAGAACATCCTCGATCACACCACGAGGAATTTTAACGGACCTATCATCTAACTGAAGTGTCATCTGGGTAGGTTTCATATCACCAAGTCCTATCTTGAGGTACACATGGTATGGAAGTAAATTCACACTGGCTCCTAAGTCAAGCAAAGCTTTCTCAACACGGTATTTGCCTATTGTGCAAGAAATGGTAGGGGACCCTGGGTCTTTATACTTAGGAGTAGTGGTATTCTGAATAATGGAACTCACGTGACTAGCTAGGAAGGCTTTCTTTTGGACACTAAGCTTACACTTTCGTGTACACAAGTCCTTAAGAAACTTGGCATAAGCGGGAATCTGCTTAATCGCATCCAACAATGGTAGGTTGATAGTTACCTCTTTAAAAACCTCTAATATATCATTAAAGTTGGACTCCCTCTTAGTTGGAACTAGCAGCTGGGGGAACGGGGCTCTGGGAACAAAGACGGGCTCACCAGGACCCTCATTGGTCTCTTTAGAGACTCTATCAGTATCCTCATTTTCTGGCTCAGAAGGGTGAACTACAACATGTTCACTTTCAGGCATGGTGACCTTATTGTCAACTTTCTTCCCACTCCTAAGGGTTGTAACAGAATTCACATGATTGTACGATTTCTCTCCTTTTGGATTAGGATCAGTATGACTAGGGAACCTTCCATATTCTCTCTCAGTGAGAAACTTAGCTATTTGGCCAACTTGAAGTTCTAATTTAGCAAGAGACTGGGATTCCTCTTGAAAATTAACCTGGCTCTTTATTAACATTTCCTGGCTTTGTGATAGCATATCCTGGCTCTTTTTTAATATACTAAGAGATTCCTCTAAGCTAGTCATTATATTCTCAGAAGGGTTCTGAAACTGGGTTTGACCTGAAGAGTTCTTAACATAACCAAAACCTGGGGGAGGCTGAGAATTACTAGACTGACCTTGATTCTGGCCCTTAGACCAAGAAAAATTAGGATGGTTTCTCCAACCAGGATTGTAGGTCTCTGAGTATGGGTCAAACTTCTGACGGTTCTCAAACCTAGCATTGTTATAGACAACATGGGCTTGCTCTTCACTAACCTGACCTTCCCAAAATGAGTTATCGGGCTCTATTCCACAACTAGAGACTTGAGAGGCTTTATTGGGTTCAACAAGAGACCTATGTTTAGGCTGATTTAATTCCAAAGCTTCTAACCTTCTAGACAAAGCATCAAACTTAGAATCTGACCCGATGCTTGTATCTGCTACATTGGTGCTACTTTTATTAACCAAGAGTATTTTAGGGGGTTCAACACAAGACTCCCACTGTTGGGATTTTTCAGCAATAGCTCCTAAGAAGGTAAAAACATCATCAGCATTTTTACTGGTGAACTCACCAGCGCACATAGACTCGACCATGGGTTTGGTCGAATAGTCTAAACCATTATAAATAATCTCAAAAAGTTTCATCTTATCAAATCCATGGTGAGGACACTGGGATAGGAGATCATTGAATCTCTCTAAAAACCTATAAAGAGACTCTCCCTCTTGTTGCACACTAGCACTAATTTTCTGCCTAACAGCTGCAGTTTTATGCTTAGGGTAGAATTTCATATATAAAGCAGCAACAAGTTCCTGCCATGTTTCAATGGACTCAGGTGGTAGGTTGTTCAGCCAGGTTTTGACTTTATCTCTCAAGGAAAAGAGAAACATCTTAAGTTTCAAAACTTCATCTGTGAGGTCTTTTATTCTAACTGTCCCACAGATTTCCTCAAAGTCCCTAATATGAAAATAAGGGTTCTCATCATCTTTTCCTAAGAATATAGGGATCATATGAAGAATACTAGGTTTTATCTCGAAATTAGCCGTATTGGATGGCAATTTAATGCACGAAGCTCGGTTGGTCCTAGTTGGGAACATGTAATCTTTCAAAGTTGTCATCGCTGGCACAACTGAAGTACTAGGGGTACTTTCCTCACAAAGAGATAGATTCCCAAAACTGAAGTTTCCAAAAACGGGGCTCTCAAAAGAAGAGTATTCGAGCTCCCCGCCTTCACAAGAAGAACTACTAGGTTTATCACTAATCAAACGACCTAGAGTGTTTCTTTTCCAAGCCCGCTCTCGAATAACCTCGGGCATACACTAGAAAAACAAAAGAAAAAGAAAAATCCTAAAAGGAACGGAAGTTCTATGCAAACACAAACAAGGCTGACTCCACCACAGCAAACCTACTGATTTCTAGCAAACAAAAAGCATGATGGCTCCACTTAGATTGTTTCTAGACCAGCTTCTAATCCTTCGAATGGGAATTCATTACAATTTGAGCAAACCCCTCTGGAATCAAATCGAGTCAAAGTAAGTTGAATAGAGGCGAGGGAAGCTGCGTAGAGCTTTGATACCCAAGTGATATGATTTTCAATTGAGTTGTAGTAAGATGATTCATTCACTCAGATTTGTTGAGAATTTGTTTTAAGACTTAATAAAGAAAATAAGGAAAAATATATATACACAATTTCTCACAAGATGAAGAGACGTTGAGACGCGGGATTCCACTACTTTTCATATTGTTATGGTTCAGTCATTAACTCTAGACAATATAGCTCAAACAAAAGAAGTTGTGACTCTAGTTCTTTGCCAAAAATAGATTTCGTAAAATATTATTTGTAAGTTAAAATCATGACGCATCTAAAGTATTTAGAACTAAGCATGCGGCATCTAACAAAATAACAAATAATTAATAGAAATCATAAAGCAATTAAATCTATGCAAAAATTCAATAAAAGAATTTATTCATTTACCACAATCATGAAAAGTTGCTTCCTCCGTTGTCCTAGTGACGGGGTCTAGCTCCGCATGGTGAAAACACACTCAAAGGAATTTTTCATTGCTCAAAAAGGTGTTTACAAGGAGAAAATGGAGAAATAATTCAAAATCGGGTTTGTAACAATTATATTTGTTACAAACCAGAGAACTACTGTTGCTCTAAGACTGTCTCCTGAACTACGACCTTCGGTTGTGGGTCGTTACCACTGTAGCATAAACGAATGTCTTTAGGCGTCCAATGAGTGGGTCGATGTTCTTCGTTTTCTTCACAGCAGCAGAAATGGTGGTTTCCTGCCACTTGATTATCTCGACTTTCTGATGCTCTGCAACTCTCCCAAACTCTTCAACCCCCTTGCTGACTTCTCAACTCCTCATTTATATACGCCAGAACCAAATATCTTCCCCTTAATTCCCAAATATTCTCGCCATTAAAAACAATACCCAGGGAATATCTTTACGAATTTGCAGCTCATATAGTTTCCCATTTTATCTCCATCACGCGTCCTCTGTCAGCTAAGAACATGTAAACATGTTTAGAGAGAGTCAAACACCCTAACTGCACACGCCAGCTCATAAAAATCCCGTGGATGTACTCCTGCGAAACTCGTGCTTCTCTGTTTTCTTCTCGTGGAATATCTAGCCAAATTGGATCGAACCAAAGGCCCATACCAAGCCTTTTAGGCTATATCACGTCCACCCATGAAGTTTTAGCGATTTATCCTACCTCTAACCCATCCAAAATCCGATCGAGAAAACTGCCAGGAGTGAACTCTTCTTCCCGCCAAAAAATGAATTTGAAATGAAGAAGAAGGGTTGTCCCCTATCCGGTCCTGGGGTGCGATTAGCAGCTGCCTATAAATGGGGTTCCCCTTAGTAATTAGGTTACCCCTTATCCAAAGTGAGGGTCCGTATAGCAAATGTCCTCCGGGGGTGCCCTGAGTAACTTTTCGAGCCGATTTTTCCAAGAATGTTTATTTTCCCTACAAACACATAAAACACCATAATAAGTACGAAATCAAGTACTAACAATACGGAACATTGAGGACACATTAGGCACATAAATTCATCTATCAAATACCCCTAAACTTATTATTTTCTAGTCCTCGAGCAAAACTAAAAAAAATAGAACCGAGTTAATCTCGGGAGGGTTTACCAGAGGTGTACCCACAAAACCTTTACTCCAGACCCTAGCTACCTATGCAGAACCTTGGAAGGCACTAAAGAATCTCCTTGGTTGGCATACCTATTGACTACAGGAGGAAGTACCCTGATGCGAAATTCCAATTGTTGTACACGAGTTTGCACTCAAGCATACTAAAATTCATATAAAGTGACAGAGCTGTACTCAGATAGTTTCTGTACATCATAACCGGAGTCAACCAATCACATGGAAAGATTAAGAAGATGGATAAAGAGAAAAGATAGATGGTTTAAAGTGAACGGTGTTTCCCATATCTGTCTGAAGGCCTCTGCCAAGATGGACCTATCCTAATGGACTGAGATACCGGTCTGACTAATATCAACACAACTGGCATATACAAGGGGACCAGTGGTCGATAAACCTAACTCTAGGTCAACACAACTGGCAAATACAAGAGCACCAGTGGTCGACTTTATTGAATTTCTTCCTATTGGTCTGATGGTCGAGTCTTTTTTTTTTTTGTATCTCAATCACCCTATTTTACCCTAGCAAAGGTAACAACTTGAATCGTATGCCCCACCAAATCACTTAAAAAAAACACAGAAGGATTAGGATTCAACAAGATATGGCGAAACTACCATTTTTTTTTTAATTTCAACACCTGAGCTCTGTGCTTTTATGAATAGACTCTTTAGATGTTTCCATCTAATCATATTGGTTCCTCAACTCCTACAACCAAAATGCTTCCATCCACTTAGACTGGTTAGTGCCATCCTTAATAAACATAAATTTCTAGGCTCTGGAGTTTATTTTTTTTTACTGCAACTAAGAAGTTTCTCCCATATCCCCAAACTTAAATCTAACATTGTCCTCAATGTTCTAAAGATAATATTAAAAACATGAACAAGGAGAAACGGTTACCACTTGAAGCAAAAGAGTTAAGGAAAGATATTACCGTGTTGCATGAGTATGGGTTACCTCCCAAGAAGTGCTAAGTTTAAAGTCTTCAGCCAGACATTGGAAGAATTAGTCACCTCGTAGAATCATATATCAGTAGCCGGAATAATTGTGGGTCATCTGGATCAAAAAGTATTACCCACAAGAAGAGGAAAGTGCAACAGACCAAGAAGATACCGAACATACCCTCGCGTAAGACAACTACATCTAGTTGTGGTTCAGGTTCAGGCTCTATAAAAGGGTATAAATAAAAATCTTTCATCGGTTGGATTTCCTCAAAGCTAAGATCCGGTTCAGGCATTAGAGTCTGGAAAAACTCAACTAAGAACTTAGAAGCACATAACAACAACCTGAATAATTGGGGATCCTCTAAGTCAATTAGATTTGACTCACACAGCTGACCACAATTAAAGAGGTGGTCTTCCTTAAGAAAATGTGTCGACCCTAATATCCTAAAGTAATTAGGTTTAGTCTCAAAACTTAATAACCGACACATCTGAAAATCATATGTTCCCACAATTGGTTGAAAAGTTTTTGGTGGGAAAACAAAGTCAATCTTGGTATCATAGCCTGGGTTAACCAAATCAACCGGAGGATGGGTTTCTAACAACTGAGCTTCGTTCTGGACATCATTAGGTTCGGTAAAACATGTATGAAGATAATCTTGTAAGATGGTTGAGGCATAAATGTCAAGTCCTACACTAGGGAACTTTCTAAGAGTTAAAGAACACGGAGAATGATAATCACCCCCAAACTTAGAGTTTTATGTGTCTCTATAAAGACTAGTCACAACTTCCCTAATTTCTAGATCATCAGATTCCTGGAAATGGTCAATTGATTCTTCTAAGTTGGGTTCATCCTCACTCATTTCTACAAGTTTATCATCTTCTAAGACTAGTGTTTCTAAATCGCTAGATTCTAAAACAGTATTCTCAGGGTAAACTCTTTCCTCTAAACCATCATCACAATCATATAAAGTATTATCAACGGAATTTTCTAGTAAAGGCTCATTAACTAAGGTGTTAATCATAATAACTTCCTCTGATTCACTGATAGGCACATCAAATAATGGATTATCCAACACACTGCAGGCTAAAGGATCATGAACTGCATCGTCTAAAACGATGGTATCTCTAGTCAAATCCTCATTCTTTTGAATAGGTGATAATTATTAAAATTATTTGGGTTTGAACTAGAAACAACACTATCATTATAAAGCTCAATTGGAGTAACAAATTCATGATCACTATGCCTACATATTTCACGTTCTTCATCAATACTATCCTCATCATAATCATCTTTATAATTACATGAAAAAGATCGAACCTCATCAAAATAGGTAGTGTTACCAATTATAACCTCGTCATCTCGATTATGTGAATAAAAACTATCCTTATTTTCAAGGGTGGTATTGGGAACACTATACTGGAATTTAAGACTATCCTGAGCAAGTTTTTCCACAATCCTATTTGTACTCTCAGTAAATTGCTTGAGGGTCTCTTCTACAGATAACTTAGTTGACCGCTCTACGGACTCTTCTGGGAGAAGAATATTATAAGTCTCTTTCGTAAATAACTTCCGTGTTGACTCATTGAAACTCCTAAGAGACTCTTCTAGAGAAATAGAAAGATTGTTTTTCTCGTATGACCTGTGGGTATGTGGATAGTAATTGGGCTCACAATGGTATGGACCATAACCTTCAAAAGTTTCGCATTCCTAATAACTATTCACTCTATGATCATAAAAAGGATAATGTCCAAGCTGCTCAGTCGGATACTCATTGTATTGGCTATTATAATACCAATTCGACATCCTAACTGCAAGGGAATTCTAAACAAACACAAAGAATGCTGACTCGACCACAACAAGCCTATTTTATCTAGCAAACAAAAAGCATGATGGCTCCACTTAGATTGTTTCTAGACCAGCTTCTAATCCTTCGAAAGAGAATTCGTTACAATTTGATCAAACCCCTCTGGAATCAATCCGAGTCAAAGTAAGTTGAATAGAGGCGAGGGAAGCTGCGTGGAGCTTTGATACCCAAGGCCTCATCGCATTACAAGGCGGCGCAGTCACGCATTCAACTCACAGAAACCATCATGAACTTCGAAGTATGCTTAAAAGAGTAACCAATATTTTTCGAATGACTTTCCTATTAAGCTCGTTACCCTATCGGTCTCGTTCTATTCCAAATTTTAAGGCTTAGGTTCGCGTAGGTTACGTGTTCCTAAGCCAGGCAAGAAGGAAACGGTGATGAAATCCGAGTCCTTATCTTGATTTGGCCAGGCCTTGCCCTTTACTAGAAAATTAAATCCGATTTCAGGTCCTCAACATATAGGCATACAAAATCATCCAGTAAACCCGCTGACAGGGGATTCGCGGGTATTTAGAATTCTTACCTCCCGTTCCACATGGGGGATGAACCGTTGAAGTCGACTCGGGCCACAACTCCAATGTCGTGTACGAACCCGAGGGGCCGAGACGATATCGTAATCGTCGTCCTTCTCTGCACACAGTTTATATTTAAAACTACCCTTCCCTAGGGTTTAAAAAATAAAAATAAATAAAGTCCCAAAGTTCAATGTCCGAAAATAAAAAAATGTCCAAAAATAAAAGATTACAAAAATAAAAACCTTAATTACAGTTTTTAAAAAAAATAAAAATAAAATAGAATATCTATATACAAAAATTTTCTTCTTCACTCTTTTTGGGTACCTCCTTCTTTTTTTCTTTGGCTTCGCTTTTGCTTTCAGCACTTTTTCCCCTTTTCTTTAGCTCAGTTCCAAATCTGAAAGCAAACAAGAAATACCAAAAGGCGTAAAAGGAACAAATAAAAAAAACTAAAAACAAATTTTTAAACAAATCCGCGTCGGTGGCGCCAAAAATTGATGTGATTTTCAATTGAGTTGTAGTAAGATGATTCGTTCACTCAGATTTGTTGAGAATTTGTTTTAAGACTTAATAAATAAAATAAGGAAAAATATATATACACAATTTCTCACAAGATGAAGAGACGCTGAGACGCGGGATTCCACTACTTCTCATATTGTTATGGTTCAGTCATTAACTCTAGACAATATAGCTCAAACAAAAGAAGTTGTGACTCTAGTTCTTTGCCAAAAATAGATTTCGTAAAATATTATTTGTAAGTTAAAAGCATGACGCATCTAAAGTATTTAGAACTAAGCATGCGGCAGCTAACAAAATAACAAATAATTAATAGAAATCATAAAGCAATTAGATCTATGTAAAAAGTCAATAAAAGAATTAATTCATTTACCACAATCATGAAAAGTTGCTTCCTCCGTTGTCCCAGTGACGGGGTCTAGCTCCGCATGGTGAAAACACACTAAAAGGAATTTTTCATTGCTCAAAAAGGTGTTTACAAGGAGAAAATGGAGAAATAATTCAAAATCGGGTTTGTAACAATTATATTTGTTACAAACCAGAGAACTACTGTTGCTCTAAGACTGTCTCCTGAACTACGACCCTCGGTTGTGGGTCGTTACCTGTTATAATTTTGAAAGTGGTAGTAAAAGTTCGTTGCTCGGACTTGTAAAGATTTAAAAATAAAAATATATACAAAAAAATATTAACACTGGTGCGAGAAACTGGGGCTTAGGATATGGCCAAATTCATTTCTTAAATGGTTCAGAAATTAATTCTAGGCAATTATAATTCAAAACAAAATGAATATTAACTCTATTCTTTGCCAAAGTAGATTTTATAAAATATTACTTGTATTTCTTAAGCATGGAATACCAAAAATCCCTAGGACTAAGCATAAACCATCAAATGAAATCACAAATAATTAATTAAAATCTTAATTCAATTAATATTGGTGCAAAAAGTAAATATAGAATTAAATAAAATTACCACATAGATGAATTAAGGCTTCCTCCATCGCCCCAATGTTGGGGTTTAGCTCCTCATATTAATCATAATCTCAAAATACATGTATAAAGCTCAAAAGTTGATTAAAGGGAGTAAAACAATTGAGCAGAAAAATTTCAACAGAAATAACTGTTGCAAAGGCGTTGTTCAACTGTTACAAGAAGAACGATACAAATGTTATGTTGTTGCAAGACCCAAACTACGACCCACTACGCTGCATCGTAAACACTGTTGGAGAGCGACTGTCTATGCAAGTCCGTTCTTCGTGTTCTTGGCCTTCATCAATGGCAGCAGCAGCAGCAGCAGAAACTCAACTCGTGATTTCTGCTTCCGGCGCTCTCCTATCTTCTCCCAACTCTCGACACCCACTCTAGTAGACCCAAAGAGCCTTTATATATTGTTTAATGCCTTCAAATCTTCACAATAACTCCCCGAAATCTCCATTAACGTCTGGAATATTTTCTTTGTATTTCATGCAGGATATGGGATTTTCTTCCCTGTTTAACTCTTCTACGCGTCTCTGGATTGTCTTAAATTGTTCGTATAATATCATGAGAGGATATCTTCCCAAATATCTTCTCACAATCTTCACACAGCTTCCGTAATTAACATAATCTTCTAAAATATCTCGGTCCCCTGTTTACTTCCAAACTCGGATTTCTGGCCCAAGTTTTTCAATCCAATTCATTGTACCAAGCATGTTAGGCTATATTAGGTCCATCCCAATCATTTCCAGCGATTGAATCTCGCTCAAAGCCCACACAAGATCGAACCCTAAACTGCCAGTGAAGTGTGCATGGCATAAGATTTTCCCGCCATTTTTTGAATCGTGAAGAAAGGGTGTCCCCCTAACCACTGTTGGGTGTCCCTTTAGCAACTGGGTGGAAACATCCTTTTGGGGGGGGGGGGGGAATAATAATTTTTCTGGGTTCCTCCGGGACATTTCTGGGACGTTTCCGGTGCATTTCTGGGACGTTTCCGGCATACTTTCGGGGTACTTCCGGTTCACTGTTTACAGAGGTCCAAATGCCACATATTCAGTCACTTTCGCCGCAAAACCTTATTTTTCCAAAAACACCTACAAATAAATAAAATACCATAATAAGAACAAAAATGGGTACTAACAATATATACAATTGGGCTATATTAGACACATAATGCGTCTATCAAATACCCCCAAACTTATTATTTGATAGTCCTCGAGCAAATCTAATCTAGAAAGTAAAATGACTACACTTAGCACGTGCAGCAAGCCGTTAAACCACTAGGTGGCCCTAGTGGCGGAGTGTTGTCTCCGGAGGGTTTACCATAGGTGTACCCACAAAACCTTTATACTCCAGACCCTAGATATCTACAACGAACCTTGGAAGGCACTAAAGAATCTCCTTGGTTGGCATACTTATTGACTACAAGAGGAAGTACCCTGATGCAAAATTCCAATTGATGTACACGAGTTTGCACTCAAGCATACTAAAATTCATATATAAGTGACACAGCTCTACTCAGATAGTTGCACTATGGACATCATATTCGGAGTCAAACTAATCACATGGAAAGATTAAGAGATGGATATAGAAAAACATAGATGGTTGTGATGTTTACTAAGTGAACGGCGTTTCCCATATCTGTCTGAAACCTCCGCCAAAATGAACCTATCCTAATGGATTGAGATACTAGTCTTACCAGTGGTGGATAACCTAACTCTAGGTCAACACAACTGGCATATACAAGGGTACCAGTGGTCGACTTTATTGAATTTTCCTTTTGGTCGAATGGTCTGGTCTCAATTATTTTTTTTTCAACTTTTTTTTTTCAACTTTTTTTTTTCAACTTTTTTTTTCAACTTTTTTTTTTCAACTTTTTTTTTTCAACTTTTTTTTTCAACTTTTTTTTTTGTAACTCAATCACTCTAATTCATCCTAGCATTGGTAACAACTTGAATCGTGGGCCCCACCTATCACTTAGAGAAACATGGTTTAAAAACAAAATAAAATAAAAATAGAAGTGAAAAGGACTCAACGAGATATGGTGAAACTATCATGTTATTTATAACACCTGAGCTCTGTGCTTTTATGAATAGACTCTTTAGATGTTTCCATCTATTCAGATTGGTTCCTCAACTCCTACAACCAAAATGCGTCCATCCACTTAGATTGGTTAGTGCCATCCTAAATACGCATAAATTTCTAGGCTCTGGAGTTTATTTAACATTGTCCTCAATGTTCTAAAGATAAAATTAAAACCATATGAACAAGGAGAAACTGTTACCATTTGAAGCAAAAGAGTTAAGGAAAGATATTACCGTGTCGCATGAATATTGGGTTACCTCCCAAGAAGTGCTAAGTTTAAAGTCTTCAGCCAGACTAAGAAAGGATTAGTCAACTCGAACCGTATAACAGTAGCCGGAATAACTGTGGGTCTTTAAAACCAAAAAGAGCTGACAAAAGGAAACTGCAGTGAACCAAGAAAATGTACAAGACTAGCATGCCCTTACCTAGTTTCTGGATAACTATCGCTAATTGCGGTTCAGGTTCAGGTTCTATGAAGGGGTCTAAATAGACTATTTTCCTTGGATGCATTTCCTCATAGGTAGGATCCAAATTATTAGGTCCTAGAGTCTGGAAAAACTCAGATAAGAACCTGGAATCACAAAATAACCTAAATAATTTAGGATCCTCTAAGTCAATTAGGTATGACTTACATAGTTGACCACAGTCAGAGTAGTGGTCATTCTGAAGCAAATGTGTCAATTCTAATTTCCTAAAGTACTTAGGCTTAGTCTCAGAACTTAATAAGTGACACATTGGAAATATATACGTTCCCACAATTGGAAGAAAACTTTTTGGTGGGAAAACAAAGTCAATCTGGGTATCATATCCTGGGAAAACCACATCAACCAGAGGATGGGTTTCTAATAACTGAGCTTCTCTATGGACATCATTAGGTTCGGGAAAACGTGTATGAAGATAATCTTGTAAGATGGTTGAGGCACAAATGTCAAGTCCTACAGGAGGGTACTTTCTAAGAGTTAAAGCACACGGAGAATGATAATCACCCCCAAACTTAGAGTTTTCTGTGTCTCTAGAAAGACTAGTCACAACTTCCCTAATTTCTAGGTCATCAGATTCCTGGAAATGGTCAATAGATTCTTCTAATTTGGGTTCATCCTCACTCATTTCTACGAGTTTATCATCTTCTAAGACTAGTGTTTCTACATCGCTAGATTCTAAAACAGTAATCTCAGGGTAAACTCTTTCCTCTAAACCATCATCACAATCATATAAAGGATTATCAGAGAAAGGATCATAAACTAAGGTTTTAATCATAGTTACCTCATCCGATTCACTGATAGGCACATCAAATAATGGATTATCCAACATACTGCAGGCTAAAGGATCATAAACTACATCGTCTAAAACGGTGGTATCTCTAGTCAAATCCTCATCCTTTTGAATAGGTGAATAATTATTAAAATTATTTGGATTTGTACTAGAAACAACACTATCATTATAAAGCTCAACCGGAGTAACAAATTCCTGATCACTATGCCTACATATTTCATGTTCTTCATCAATACTATCCTCATCATAATCATAACATGAAAATAATCGAACCTTATCAAAACAAGTAGTGTTACCAATTCTAACCTCGTCCTCTAAATTAGGAAAATATTCACTATTGATATCAAGGGTAGAATTAGAAACACTATTTTGGAAATTTAGATCATTTCAAGCAGCATTAGCTAACTGTTCATTTTCTGCCTCTAGACGTGCCTGAATTTCACTGAGCATAACACATACGTTCACCACTCTCGTTTATCATCTCAGAATATCGTGTACACTCTTCTTTTGAACTGTTCATTGCAACTAAACATTTATACGTCCTTTCAATCCGTTGTTGGGTCTCTTCTAGAGATGGAACAGGTTCAGAAATATCATAATCAGGACTAGTTTCCAAAAACGAGTAACCAGTACTACAGTGTTCCTGATTTTCTTGCTCGTAAGACCGATTCGCGTGTGGATAATAATTGGGCTCACCATGGTATGAACCATAACCTTGAAAAGGTTGGCGTTCCCAACTACTATTCCCACCATGGTCAAAAAAATGATGATGTCCATAATCAAATTCAGAACGATACTCATTGTATTGGCTTCTATCATACCAAATCGACATTCTTAATTGCAAGGGAATTCTACACAACCACAAACAAGGCCGACTCGACTCCACCAAAACAAACCTAAAGATTTCTAGCAAACAAAAAGCATGATGGCTCCACTTAGATTGTTTCTAGACCAGCTTCTATCTTTCGAAAGGGAATTCGTTGCAATTTGAGGAAACCCCTCTGGAATCAATCCGAGTCAAAATAAGTTGAACTGAGGCGAGGGAAGCTCAGTGGAGCTTTGATACCCAAGGCCTCACCGCTATCACAAGGCGGCGCAGTCACGCATTCAACTCATAGAAACCATCATGAACTTTGGAGTGTGCTTAAAGAGCAACCAATATTTTTCGAACGAGTTTCCTATTAAGCTCGTTACCCTATCGGTCTCGTTCTATTCCAAATTTTAAGCTTGGGTTCGCGTTAGGTTTCGTTTTCCTAAGGCGGGCAAGAAGGGAGCGGTGATGAAATCCGAACCCTTATCTTGTATTGGCAAGGCCTTGCCTATACTAGGAATTTAAAAACAGTCCAAATTCGTCCTCAATCAATGAATCACCTTAAGGAATGCAGTAACTCGCTTACAGGAGATTCGCGAGTGTTTCGATGGACTTACCTCCCGTACTTAGCTTCAAAAGTTGGGGTCAAGCGTCGAATTCCGACGTCGTATGAGGTTCCTACAACTTCCAGAGCGTGCATGCAAGCATCAATTCTTAGACGGGATTCATAACTTCCACAGTCGATCGGTGTCCACCAGGTCTTTCCACCAATTACTTCATCAAGGTACCTCCAACTTCGACCACCTAGGTCTTTACATCAATTTTTCTACCTGGGTCCTCTATCCAAGTCTGGCCAGAAGAAGAGAAAACGAAAAGGATAGATTCAACAAGATACTGGGGACTGACGGTCCACTGATCATGATGATCAGTTTCACAGTCCAAGACCCGTGGCACCAGACTCTCATATGATAATCATTCATCATAAAAGCAATGCTACCACTGGGACATGAAACCATGGTCATTACATCATCCCCTCTCGAGAGCAACCTCAGCTAGGGTCCCGTGACCAGGGTTTCAGAAGTGATGTTTCTACGACTGACAAAAACAAGATGGCACTGCAAGCACCATGCTCATGTATCAATCATGGGATTAAGATTTCAAATTAATAAATGGCATTTAAATCCTTCATCAAGTGTTCAAGACACGAGCGAATGGTCTAAAGACACAACAAGGGCGTTTTACAACAAGCTCGTCTGAAACGATTTTACACTATCTTGCACAAAGGGGTGATCTGGGAGTAATTGGTGAAGAATATAAGGATGGATCATATACCATTATCTTCGCATGGATGTCCTCTACAGCATATCCAAAATTAATAGTAATTGGATGAATGAGCAAAAAGATGTGGTCGAAACATTGGACTACATGCCAGCTGAAAAGTTTCTGGAAATCTCCTGGAAGTTTACTGTTTCGCCTATTAGGCCCCTAAACATGCTCAAAACTCGAAAAGATTCTTTATAAAGCTTGTAAATATTCTGAGGATGAAAAAACATGGGTAGACCGCGGAAATCCGACATCAGACGAAGATTATACAACGTTTTTACTGAAAGACCGACTTCTGGATTTTCTGATGACGAATTATGATGAAGTTCATCGTTCGTCCACATTTGAATCAGGATCTATACCATCAACGCAAGTCCTGACTTCATCTTCAGCCGATAGTATCATTTGCTGAAGTCGGCGGTGCTTCTACTGATAAGGGACGACTCCCAGATGATCGAGAGACATACAAAGTACCAGCTTTCCAGCGTCTCTGAAAGGTTGATTCACCTCGGCATGAACATCTGCAAAATTCTTCATCTTTGACTTCATATTTCTGGAGCGTTCGCCGGAAGATCCAGAAGGGTGGTTGTAACCAGAAGTCGCCACTATCTGAGGCGAAAAACATGGAGTCATGGATGTACCGATAACAAACACGCAACAAAAATGGTAACAATCCAACTCTTACCTATTTACAATTTCACTAGATGTAGTGATTATAACGTCGGAATTTCGAAAAACTTGCTCGTTCCTTCAAACTTGCAAATACGAGCAAGATTCATTATTCAAAATCATGACTTGATTTTCATAAAACCATAAACAACCCACGTGAATTTTAACATCCACTGGTTTTTCAAAATTGGACAGACGTCCATTCTACAATTGTGAAAACTTACATACAAACATTATTTCACCATGTATAATTGTCTACTTTCAACAGTTGTCCAAAATCAAAACATTGATTTTACAAAATATATATATTTAACCTGAAACTCACGTAAGTTTGAAAATATATATATATATTTTCTCCCTCGCGCGAGCATCTGTCTTTGAAGCGAGAGTATATTTTCAAAGATTTCTGAAAGCTCGAAGATAAAATTTTTCATGAAAGCTCATAAATAAAATTTTATTACTAACAGACGCACGTTTGTTCAAAAAAAAAAAAAATCTCTCGTACGAGCATCCACCTTTGAAACGAGAGTTTATTCCACTTTGTGAAATCTCACATATTTAAAAAATAAAATTTTGTTTTTCTTGAAAGCTCATAGACAAAATTTTTATCATTAGATTCAGGTCTATTTTTTTTGTTTCTTAAACTAACTAACGAACGAACGAACGAGCGTCTATTCCTAAGACAAGGATTTCTTTTCATGGGCCCGGACCCGTGAATCCTAAATCGACCAAGGGTTCATCACCAAATCAGCGGTTCTACACCAATCTATGCTCGCTGGATGACGCTCTGTTATGCCACTGGGGTTTGCGCTCAAACCATGGTTTGCTCATTCAGTCTAAATTTGGTAACATCTTATCTTATAAGTTCAATTACTTATTTTTGTCGGTACCTGGAAAATCACCATTCAATGCTGACTGAGGAACATGACTGTTCCCCACTAAGCGGGGTACTTAATGTAGATGGTGGATTTTCGAAAAAGGCTAAAATCGTAAACCCATAATCATACGAACTTCTGATCCGCAATCAGACGCGAGTATCGAGACACGGGTCTCTCATCGAATCTCCGACTGAGAATATTGTCTCTCAGAGTACATGCAGATATGTAGTCTCTCGGCTAGGCAACGACATATCTCATGAATACTGAACACTTCAGTAATTACTTCGATATAGAATCACGAGATTGGACGGCTCCTAGACAGCTTGCCTGCTAGTATAGAGCAATAACGTCTTCAAGATACAAACAACAATTTCCCTGACTATATAAAGGATATGACGCTTCAACTATCTCATGTCGCTCAGAGTAATTAATGCTCCTAGAAGATCGTACTAGTATAGAGCTATCAATTAACTATTCCTAAATTCTTGGATTCATCCACTGAATTTTTGAAAATATTCAAATATTTTCGTAATATTTCGTTACTTCAATCTATGGTTCTTCCCAGCAGAATTCCATGGGTTAGTAATAAATATTCAACATACGGGCGTCTGAGTTACCTTCGAGTAAGCCCCGACTCAAAAGGTGCAAGTGTACTCGACGATGATGCACTAACAATCACCTGAACGCACTAACGAGTAATTGAAAATACGACGAAACGATGAACCTATGCAAAATAAGAAAGAAAATAATAAATAATAAAATATTGACCAAGGTGCTGGGGGACTGAGTCCACTGGCCGGCCGGCCGTGCCATGGCCAGTCCCACGCCAGTTTTATATTTTATCATATTTTTGTTATTTTCCTTGATCTTATGAAAATCCTTTCATTTGAACAAATATCCTTCGTTTTGAGGAAACTCCTCAGTTTCATGGTGTTTCCTTCGCACCAAGGAAATAATATAAAATTGGGAAAAATGTCGTGGGGCCGTGTTTATTGGCCAACCGGCCATGCCTTGATCCCGGCCGGGCCCACACCTCAAGGTTCCTTATTATTTTATTAATATTTCCCTAATCTCATGAAAACTCCTTAATCTCATGGTATTTTCATAAAACCATGAAAAATATAATATAAAATTAGGGAAACTCGTGGGACCGGGCACCAGCTGGCCGGCCATGCCCTAAACGGTCCCACACGTCCCTTTATTTTATTATTATTATTTTAAGTTTCCTTGATCCCATGAAATTCCTTGATTTCATGGTATTTCTCTCCAATTATGAAAATTCTTTCAAATCATGGAAATAATACACAAAAATTACATAAAATTAGGGAAACACACGGGACCGGGCCCCAGCCGGTCCCACACGCCCTTATTTTATTATTTTAATATTATTTGTTTCCTTGATCCCATGGAAACTCCTTCACTTCAAGGAAACTCCTTAATTTCAACAAACTCCTTGATTTCATGATATTTTCATAAAATCATGAAAAATAATATAAAATTAGGAAAAGGCACCATGGGACCGTGGTCACTGGACGACCGACCATGCCTTAGACTCAGCGGTCCCACGCCTCATCATTCCTTCATTTATAATTATTTTCCTTCATTTCATGAAGTTTCCTCAGTTTCAGCAAAACCCTGATTTTGTCATATTTTCTCAAATGGTTGCTCAAACGCACGCCAGAAAATATCAAAATTCTCAGGACTGAGACACAAACGTTTTGACGACGTGAGCATGTTACCCTGACCGACCAAGGTTGGCTCTTTGGCTCGCAAGGAGCCGGTCCCACGTATTTTCATGATTTGACCTAATTGCACGTATTATGTCCAAAACTCCTCCAAATAATTTTGGAATTTTCATAGAGTGATCGTCATTCTATCCCGTGACCATCCAGGGTCGGTTTCATGACCCCTTGGTTGGTCCCTCATCTCTTCATAATTAATTAGGTTTTATCGCCTAAGGCTCAGACGAGCATTTTTCTAATAAATGATTAAACCAACATTTGATCATTCTTTCATCAACAAATCACCAACTCTTCAAGAGATCTTGGTATTTGCTCACTCGAGAATATGGGCGCTACATGGCCGATACATGATCCCATATAGTCGGTCCCTCCTTCATTCCATGGTTAATTTTCATATAAACCATCAATTGGTCATCAATTGATCGAATTAGGGTTTCTGAGTCCAAGGATCATAATTCCAGATTCAAACACCAATAACTTTACGACGATCTCATGATCAGTATTTTCATTAGTTATGCTCGGTTCAATTGCCAGAATTTTAAATTAATATTTTATCTTGCTCACGCTACCAATAATTCATCAAATGAGCAACATTTGCTCAGATGAGCAATATTTGCTCAAACCAAGGAATATTGGTTCAACTATCAATATTCAACAATTCATCGAATGAGCAATACTTCCTCACCTTAACTATCAACGTTTACGTGAGAATTATACCTCTGTCTCAACAGACACGTTCAATTCATGAGTCCCAGAACATTGCAAAATCATGTTCAACTCAGCAAATACATGGACTCATCGTCCCATGAAGTCATGAAGTCAACAACTGACTAATTACTCCACGAGAAGTCAATCGTGTCACATGGGGGGATATTAACTAGGATTTTGGTATGGCGGTCTACGGCACGTGTGTTCATACACACGATGGAATGTGAGCAAGTCGTGCAATCAGTTGAAGGAGTTAACAAAGTAGTGGATGGAAAATCGACCAAGTCTTCGATGAGCAACTGGTTTCAAACAATATTTCCATTTCCCCACCCTTTGATTCCATTAACTGTCACACTTCATGGGATCATGGTGTCTACAATTCCAGCAATATAAATAAGTCTCTGAATCATGATTGAATATACAAGAATCTCACGTCAAACATACAACACGAGATTAACAACTCAACATCTGAGTAATCACTCTCAACAGAGATTTAATCATTCAGAACTTATCTTATTCAGGATACATAACACACCTACAATATTTGATTACCATTGATTCCACACATTTCTCAGCTTCCCTCCTACAGATGGACCCATCCTCTCTTGTGACCGAATTTACTCTGGATCGACCATTGTCTTGGTTTAGGCCGGAGTACTACAGATTGATCTCTAGAATTCAAAGCACTCCCTTCTTGCAGTGCATCTGTGTGAGGTTGAACATTTCACTCGGTTCAAGGAGTCTCCTCCGTACGGTCGTCTCCTTAATTCCGTAAAAACCAGCAAATCGTTTTGCCCCATCTACACCATCGTTGAGGGAAATAACCCTGATACACTTTCCAGGACGACACTTATTGGAAAGTTAAGAATTCTTGATCAAGAGATAGGGAGAACGTTCGCACTCAACGTTGTAAACAAAACTGAGATGTCTTCCTCTCACCTATCCTGGGATGATGAATGTGATCATTCACCAATAGTCAATGAGGTCAAGAGTTTAATAAAAAGGAAGAATAGATTTGCTGGTTCTCCATCTTCTTTGGTTGCTGATTCAACAGAAGACAATACTTCTCAATATAACTCAGTTGAGTCTAACTGGTGCAATGGATTTACAGCCATTACTTCAAATTCTCTTTCAACTTCAAATTCTGATTCAGAACTTGAATTTGACACTGAGCTGGTTGATCTCCTGAATAAAGAGATTCTTCAAGAGAACCTTCGTCTTAAAGCCTCCTTGAGGAATGTTGAATCATCACTCCAAATGAAAAATATTGAGATAGAGCATCTTAATATTAAATTCGTCAAAACCATGTATCTAAAGGAAGAAGAGATTAATTATCTCATAGATGACCTGCAAAGGCTGTCTGGAAGCTCTGACAAAGTTTCAGCAATCAGAGATCCTTTGGAAACTATCATGGTTTAGGGTTCAATAGCAAAACAACAAAAGTGATGGGTACTGCAAATCAGGAAACAATGGTTGAGCGTTGTGTTAAAGAGGATAAATTACATATAGACGAAAAATCCACATTGATCTGCTCCTTCTGTGGACACTCAAGACATATTAAAGATACTTGTTGGAGATTCAAGAAAAGCAACAAGAGAGTCACCAAACTTCAAAAGAAAATGCAAAGAGTGAGTCTGAATAAAGACAAACAGAGTAAATACTCCAGAAGAAGTAAGAAATCTGTTAGGTCAACCACCAGTGACAAGCCACGGAAAAATAAGGGAAGTGGGCATTTGGCCCGTCCGTTCACCAACTGAATGGTGACTTTTACCTTCTCATCCTTAACTTGGGAATGATGAGAAGTGTCTATAAGTGGCTCAAGTCAATGTTCGTAAGTTTCCATTTTTATTTGTGTAGTTCTTTCTGTTTGGAAGATCGTGTCAATATTATCTAAGGTTTGACACTTATAAATCTCCTGGTACTGTTTTCCTTCTCCTTCCTTCTTTCACGTTCTCATGGCTCCTGTAACTAGAGGTACGTCCAAAAGAGATGCAGTAAAAGCAGTCAATGTACATCTGTGCAAAGGAATCACTTCCTCGAGGATGATAAAGAAGAAGTCAACAACCATTGGATAAGGTTCTTCCTCTAACTGTCTCTTTTCGGTGTGTCATAATAATCATTTTAGAGACATCGTGAAAGCTTTCATCAACAAGCGAAATGATTTAAAATCTCAAATATTTCCTCTTTGGAAGAGATAACTCACTATGAACAAAGGTTGTCTCTAACCAAGAATACTCTGCGTGATCTAAAAAGAGAACTTAGTGAGTTAACTGATATTTCTGAAGATCTAGAGGAATTGAATGATCCCATAATCAATGGTTTTTTCAATAATGAGAAGGAGTTTTCTGTAGACGCTTTGAGAAAGATCTACAATGCCTATTAAGTCTTCGAATAAGAATCCTGTTTCTTGTCTTTATTTGGAAGAATAACTAGTGATTTGAATAACAATGATTGTGACTACACATAACTATTATTTTTCATCTTCTTGTGTTATTTTTTAGGTTTATTGGTATAAAATTCTAAAAATATTTGGAGGATGATGTTTTTGTAATATTAATATTTATGATTTGTGATATTGCAACTTGTTATGGGATATGTATGTTTGCGTCCATGAACTTGAAGGTCCCATACTTTGTCAAAAGTAAAGTCGTTCGTGTTCGGTATTCACATACTGGTAAAAGGATGAATGGACTTTTGACAAATACAAAAGTTAAGCTTATGTTGTCAATTATGTTCATGGAAGATAGGTTAAAATCTTTTGTTTTCAAGGATTATGTCTATTATTGTTGTTATGCAAATAATGATTGAAGATAGAACAAATCCTTGTGTATTCCACAGTATTGATCATCCTTGATCCATATTCGTATGTATTACTGTGAGGCTCTGTAATGTGTCATATGTTGAGCACGATACAACCAAGTTGATTAGATTTGTTGGTTGTTCTGTAAGGTACGTTATGTTGAGCATTCTGAACTAAATTAATCATCTTGTTTGGTTATTTAGTTATTGCTCCGTAAATTTTCTTATGTCGAGCAAAATAATTGACAATTAAATTGATTACTTTCGTAATTAGTTTGGTTGTGTATTCCAATTAGATTAATTATGGGTTCTCTTGTAATTAATCTGGTTGAGTATTTACGGGTTTTACTTGTGATTAATTTGATTGAGTTTTTGGATATAAAAAATCATTCTTATGGTTTTTGGTGTCCAATAAAATCCTTCTTTTCTTTCGAAGTTAAGGTCGCTCTTGTTGTTCTTTCGGGAATGACATCAAATGGGGGATAGTTCTTTTTAACTTGTGCTTAATGGTCAAATCTTGAGGGGTGTGCGGCTGTGGAATTTTAGAGGGGTTATCTTGTATCTTTAAACTCCTTGATGAATGCTATTAGCTTCGGCTATATGATTGCATCTAAATAAGATGATGTGTGTTCTTTCTTTTTAGTCATGAAATGTCTCTTACGGAAATTTCATTATGATCCCGTTCTTGTACCTTTGCCAATTTTATTGACAAAAAGGGGGAAAATTAATATGTAATTCACACTACAAATACATATGGTCTTCGGGTCATTATGTAATGGGGAGTGGTTTCCATGTGAGATGGAGTATTGACTAAGGGGGAGTGATACATATCACCATAGTATTATTGTTGAAGTTGTGATACAATTGAACTTTGACGTTGTGTAATAATACTATGACACTGTATAACAATGATCGAGACCGATACTTTCTCATTGTTATAGCTACGGATATTCAACAGCGGTGATGCTAAACTTACAACCTTTGGGATCATTGGAGTACTTGGAAGTGACGAAGATTTCGAGGAATGTTGAAGATTAGACATGTGGAATAGGATCTACTTAAGTTTCTTTATCTTTTTTTGTATTCCATATGTATTGATAGTTTTGTAATTAAAATTGACAAAGGGGGAGATTGTTAGAGCATTGCTCGGTCGAACTCGCATGTGTTGTTATCTCAAGCATGTTTGTCAATATTAGTGATCAAAACTATAAGTCTTGATTTCTAGTCTACTATAGCTAAGTCTCGAACTAGGATAAAAAGTGTAGTTGAGCTCAAGGACTTCATGGTGATTCATCATACAAGTAGAAGAACTACTCAAGGAACTGGTGGAACTTCTCGACAAAAAGGTATGTGAAGACTTGAACTTATATGTCACTCAAAAGTCTATCTACTCTATCTCTTACTTCTTGAGACAAAAAGTCGTATGCTATATATAGACTTAGATTATACACATTTGGTATTTCGAGACGAGTATACCTCTCCTATCTATATCTCGAAATATGTGTTGGTAAGCTTTTCGTTTCGACCAAGTTTATCTTTACCTAGTGACGAAAGTCATGATATGTTTCAATCACTTTGAAAATTGCTTTGACGAGAAATGGTGTAACAACTATATAACGTCCTCTAAGAATGTTTCAATGATTGGAATGAGAGTTTATATTACATAACCAATGATGGACATAAGCATTTTTGTGGAAACACACTTATGTATAAGTCCTATTCCTTGAACCAAAGTTTTCGAACTTTGTTGATCAAGAGAACCGGAAGAATGACAAGTGCCAAGTCCGCGAACTTAGTCCGCGAACTGCTGAAGTTCTCAAACCCGAAAATTTCTGTTGGAGTTGACAAACTAATTGCGTGAGCTAAGTCCGCGAACCCAGTCCGCGAACCGTAGAAGTTCTCATCTCTAGAATTTCTGCTGGAGTTTGTAAACTCTGTCCGGTGTCTTAAGTCCGCGAACCTAGTCTGCGAACTTGAGAAAGTTATATATCTGAAGATGATTTCTGAACTTAAACTTTAAAATGACTAAGAATGCAGTTTGCAAACCGTGGCTATAAAAGTTCATGAACCGATTCAAGTGAATAAAATCATCTTTGCTTCAATTGTGTCTTGTGTAGTTACATAAGATTTCCTTGCAATTAAACAACTCTCTAACTAGTTCATTTGAGTCATTTGAACTAGTTATGGTGAAGAAGAACATGGTTGATATGAAATGCTCATATGGCTAACCTTTTGGTTAATTATTGTTGAACCAACAATGTACACGTTTGGGTACGGTTAACAAACCTAAAAGCGTGCAGTTCATTTGTGTAAAACAAGCTAAGTTTTCTATCTAACGGTTGAGAAATATTAGCTTGAATCTAAATCAAGTTTTCATCTAACGGTGAATATTGATTGCTTTGTTACCAAGGAAAAATCCTGATTTGAAAGACTACATAAAGGAGACTTCTAGTATTGTGAAAAACTAATCCCCACACCTTACGTGTGATAATAGTTTGCGTACTAGAGTCGGTTCTCCTTTAACCTTTGGTTTTCTTCTTCTAAACCAGGTTAACAACTTAAAGACTTCATTGGGATTGTGAAGCCAGACAGATACTACTTTTATCGTAGTTGTGTGATCTGATCTTGCATCTTCTATCGTACGAGTACAATCAGATTGATTGGCTTGAGATTTCATATCTCCGATAGGCAAGATATAAAAAGTAATCACAAATATCTTCGTCTCATTGTTTGTGATTCCACAACATCTTGTTTCACTACCATACGATTAAGATTGTTGTGAGGTGATTGATTAATCTAGGCTGTTCTTAGGGAATATAAAACCGGATTATCAATTGGTTCTTGTTCACCTTGATTATTATCAAAAGACGGAACAAAAACCTTAGGGTTTTTCTGTGGGAGACAGATTGATCCTTTGATATACTTGTCTGTGTGAGACAGATTTGTTTATTGTCAAAGCCTGTGATTTTGGGTCGTAGCAACTCTTAGTTGTGGGTGAGATCAGCTAAGGGAATCAAGTGCGCAGTATCCTGCTGGAATCATAGGCGTAGGGAGTACAACTGTACCTTGGATCAGTGGGAGACCGATTGGGGTTCAACTACAGTCCAGTCCGAAGTTAGCTTGGAGTAGGCTAGTGTCTGTAGCGGCTTAATACAGTGTGTGTTCAATCTGGACTAGGTCCCAGGGTTTTTCTGCATTTGCGGTTTCCTCGTTAACAAAATTTCTGGTGTCTGTGTTATTTCAATTTCCGCATTATATTGTTTTATCTTTATAATTGAAATAATACAGGTTGTGCGTTAGATCATCAATTAGTATAATCCAACCTTTGGTTGTTGATTAACATTGATTGATCCTTGGACATTGGTCTTTGGTACCGTCCAAGTTATTCCTTGTGTTTGATTAAAGACTCGCTGATTGCTATTAGCTTGAGTAAATCAAAACAAGAGAGAGATATTAACTCCTTGAGATACTTTTTCCTAGATTGAGTCTGACTGTCTAGTTGATTCTCTAGAAAATGTTTCGGAGTTAGTCCATACAGATTGCTAAGCGAAATATTGGGTGGTGTTGTTAGACCCCCGCTTTTTCAAACTACATAATAATTCTCTCCCTTTTTGTCAATAAAATTGGCAAAGGTACAAGAACGGGATCCTAATGAAATTTCCGAAAGAGACATTTATTGACCAAAATAAAGTAAAAATATATCATCTTATTTAGATGAAATCATAAAGCCGAAGCTAAATGCATTCATCAAGGAGTTTAAAGATACAAGATAACCCCTATAATATTCCACAGCCGCACTCCCCACAAATATTTGGCAATTAAGCGCAAGTTCAAAAAGAACTCTCCCCCATTATATGTCATTCCCGAAAGAACAACAAGAGCGACCTTAATTTCGAAAGAAATGAAGGATTTCCTTGGACATAACAAATCACATACAAGTATGAATTTGAATCCAAATTACTCAATTAAATTAACCACAAGAGAATCCATGATTAATTTAATCGAAAATGCTCAAACATAAGTGAACTTATGGAGACTCAGAAAATATACAATTAGATTAATCACAAGAGAACCCATAATTAATCTAATCGAAATACACAACCAAACTAATCACAAAAGTAATCAATTTAATTGGTCATGCTCGACATAAGAAAACTTACGGAGCAACAACTAAATAACCAAACAAGATGATTAATTTAGTTGAAAATGCTCGACATAAAGTACCTCACGAAACAACAACATAGCTAATCAAAAAATAATCAACTTGGTTGTTTAATGCTCAAGAAATTATTTAAGGTTTCCTTCCCACCATTCAACGTGTGTAGGATTTCTCTCTTCATTCCTACCTGCACACATGTGAGAACCATAAAAAAGATGTCCGTTTTAGTGCAATTATCACAAAACCCTTATTGTGAGGCAGAAGTCAAGGCGAAATGCATATTGGTCGCTCTCAAACACGCGTTCTCTCATTATGGCATAGGTTGGCCGGGTCACACTTCTTCGATTAATCACATTTTTCATGTTAATTTTCTCTTGTATTTCTGACTTCGTGACAATTGGTTGAGAACCCTTATGTTCTCCTATCTCTTTGGATGCTTGGGACGCCGGAACGCTTTGTAAGTTGGAAGATTAGGTTTTGTGGGTATATCTCTTGTAAACCCTCACGAGCCTATAACTCGTCCACTAGGGAAACCTAAGGGTTTAAAGGCTTGTTATACATGCTAATTGTAACCGTAACCTCGACGAAAGGGAGTTGTTGTATTTTAGTTTTCTCGAGGACTAGAAAACATTAGGTGTGGGGGAATTTGATAGGAGCCTAATTTACATCATTTGAATATCAATTTCGTTGCTATTCTTAGCTATTCATTTTGAATTTTTTGTATATTACGCTTGTTTTGCATTTTGCGGGTACTTTGGAGTCATGTGACGAGAAAGAAGAGAAAAAGGAGCTCAATTTGCTATTTAAGAACCTTAGGCGTTGGCGCAGTGGAAGAGCGGAAGTACGAAGGCTTTGAAAGTGTTAGAAATCCAATTGCTGGAGCGCCAGTGTCATTCTACTCGGGGGTGCCTAGGAACTACTATTCAGAATTGTTAAATGCACCAAGATTTCTGCTATGGGCCACCTCCTCCTTCATCACTAAACCTAGGTCGAGCCCGGTACTACACCATTTAGTATTATTTTCACAACCAAGAGCAGCTCTGCACCAAGTCTGCCAGCGTTCAATTACCTTAGGTCCGACAGGTGATGTTGGTTGGGTTGAAGACAGGATTGAATAATGAGAAGAGTGTACGAGCAGGGAAAAGTGGTACTGATTCAAGCAAGAATGACAGAGAAGAAGATGGGTCGGATACTGGATGAGGGTTGTATTTGAGACAAGAGAAGGAAGCTGTGATAGTTTTGGGTTTCGTGTTGTGCTGGAAATGCAGGGAAGAAGTTCAGTTTACTGCCACTGAAACCGGAGGTGAATAATTCATGAACATAGCAGATTTAGGAGATGGGTCTGGTGGAATTTGAGACATCAAAGGACGTCAAGAAGATTTAGAACGAGACTTGATCGAGAAAACAGCCATGAAGCTGCTGCCACTGCCTATGATTTGTGACTGAAATAATGGAAGTATTTGAGTCTCTTGATGATTTTAGAACAAATGGGTTTGTGGGTATGGTTGCAGGGAAGGAACTGTGAAAGTTACAAATTCAACAGAGTTCTATCAATATTCACATTGGAGGACGCATATAGCCTGTTCGAGCAAATGACTGAATCAGTTCATCCCTCATTCTGTGCAGTCAGTTGGCCATGTGTTTGTGAGTATTTGCGAAGGGTTAGTACATGAAATCGAAGGCAACAAGGAGACGTAATTTGGGTATCAATTAATTTCAGTCCTGGATCAGTTCTGGTCGAGTATTGCATAGAAGAAACAAGTGATACTGCTGCTGCCTCCATCAGTGTAGTTCCTGCAGTGAGATAGTAGGGAGGGGACCAACTGTTATGCCATAGTCTTTTGCAGTTGTTAGCCGTGGTTCAGTGGCTGAGTATATGGGTTTTTTAGGCAGCGACTAGGAATTGACTTAGATGTTGAGATATGGAAGGACATAACAACATGGAATTATTCGTATACAATTGGACTGATGTGGCCGGAAATTCAGTGGTTAATGGGGCAGAGAATTTGGTATCAGGACATGTGTTTTGTGAGTCTTTCGGAAGGTTAGGACAAGGACTTAAGAGGATAAGAGGAGCACATAACTGGAAATACGGGTTTGTCAAAGACTGGGTTCGATTTGGTTTCATATTTGGAAGGAGTTTGCTTCCTGGAAAACAGTTAAGAATTGGAAACTGTTGTCGTTGATTCATGGATGAACGGCTGCGGATTGAACACTGCTTTTAGGGGTCTGAATATTTTAGGAAACATGGGTTGTTATCCGATTCGGTTTTGTAGCGAGGCTGAAGCTATAAAAGGTGATGATATTGCAGGAAGAAGAGACATCACCCATATCCCCTTCACGACTGCACACCACCTCTGCTCCTCTCCAAATCCCTTCACCAGTTCACCACCAGTCCACCTGCATACCATCTGTATCACCACATCCTCTGAATCATCACCACCACCAGTTCCATTCATATCACCTGCATCTCCATCCATCTACATACACCACCTGCGTACCACCAACATATCACCTTCACATTCATCATTGTGCATACACCTCCCATCAGCATCACCGTTTCAGCTGCTCGCAACCACTCATCTGTTATACCACCAGATTCACAATACAACACCTTTCATGCACCACCTACTCCACCTGACCATACTACAGGCAGCAGCGAGCTTGATCAGTTCAACACCATCAGCTCCAAAGTGCGCAGTCACAACACAGCAACAGCAGTACATCCATCAACCACCGAGATACGCCACATCCCACATGTTCGCGACAGTCCATGACATCCACCATCATTCCACATTCACGTCTCTACCTGCTTTTGCTGTTTCAGTTTGCTTATTGTTTTGTTTTAGTCATGAACTCCAGTAGCTAAATTATTGTTTGGTTAGGGTTATTTTGAAATTATTGACTTGTCTTTGATATTTTATCAAGTTTAATCTTTCTTTCCAATATCGCTTTATTGTTTGTCTTTTACCGCGTTTATGACCATGGATTGTTTGCAGGGTGTTTGAGTGGCCAATCAAATAGCTTGTTTGTGATACTAATGCTAGATTATTGAGCCGTAATCCGTAATTGCTGTGGTGATTTAATCATAAGTAGCAAAGCATCAACGTTGCAATGGGATTTTGTGGATTTTGATGTGTATTTGACAACCCTAAGTTAACATGTCGAACTTAAGAGCATGTGATTAGGATCAATCCGACTCATAGAACATACCGGTTAGTTAAGTTACACTAGAGAGCTTAATCTACAAAGTGGTTTTGGAGTTTAATGGACTTGTTGAACTTATAACTTGTATAGGATTGTTAATAAACGTATTTCGAAGAAGATTCATGTTCACTAGTGGAGAAATACCCCCTAATCATTCTCATCCTCATTGTTTGCATTAATATTTGTTTCGTAGTTTTGGCATTATTCATATTTTCAGAAATTGAATCAACAACTTTAGCTCAACTCTCCCTTAGGAACGAACCTGCTTATCATTGTGTTATTTATTAGTGTAGGAAAAGTAAGGAATATATATTTTGTGAGTTTGACACCTCATCATAGCTCAATTGCGCTAAAGTCAATCGGCTAATCAGCCCGCTAATCTCGACCAGGTAATAATAGAAGAAGAAAATGAAGATAGCGAAGAGGAAATATTAGCACAAGGCGCGGTTACACAGCGGGCAACACACGAACCCAGAATAAAGAGGTAGGAGTAGCACAAGAAAAGCTCACACAACAAATGAATCAACCACCGCATCCCTCGCCTCTAACGCTGCAAGACATATGAAAGGAGTTGGAGGGGCGCGCAAGGAAACAAGAGCTGAAAAATTGATAGAACAGTCTACAATAACAAACTGAGATACCCCCAAAGGGATGACAACAAGTGAAGGACATAAGGATGACGAGCCAATGACAATGTCACAAGAAGCCGTGGAAAAATACTTATAGTCAAATTACCGCGTGGTAAGGAAAGATAACTACGACGCCATGAGCAGTCCCTACCCAGCAAGTATCAACGAGTGTCGATACCCAGAGGATTATACATCACCAAAATTCAGAGCATATGATGGACAAGGAAATGTGCGGGAACACCTTAGTCGATTTTTGTCAGCAATGAATGACATGGCTTCTAACGGAAAGCTATGCTTAATAGAATTCCCTAAATCACTCACATGAACATCGTTTACTTGGTATGATAACCTAAAAGCAGAAAGCATAGACTCATGGCAGACCATGTCCGCGCTCTTCCTCAGGAAATTTTATTCATCCAAAAGAAAGATCACATCAATAGACTTGAGTAGGTGTAGCCAGCGGGTAGGAGAAGAAATAGGGAAATACATCTTTCGATTTCAACATCTCGCGATGGACTGCCACGAAGATATCACTGAAGGAGCGCTAGTTGAGATTTGCATATGCGGGATGACGTCTTCCTTTAAGAGGAGCCTGATTAACTTCAGGTTCCAAACGTTTGTCGAGCTGGAAGAGGCAGCAGAGAGGATCGCCGACTGTGTTGAAGAAACACATACAGATCACCCCTGGCACCACACATTCAACGCCATCTCTGAAGCACCACGCAATGTAAGGCTCAACGTCGGCAAGGGAAGGAAGGACTCGTTTCAAACCACCGAGGGAAACCCAGGGGGATTAGAGGAACGAGGCGATACTTCAACCCTCCGCCTCCTCCAACTCTTGGAACAATGGGTAAGAAACAAGGAAATCAAGATACCGCTGATGATACTAGATATCAACAAGATGGACAAAAGCGCGGCCAGATACTTCCACTATCATCAAAGGTTAGGCCACCCAACAATAGAGTGCTTCGCCATTAGAAGCATTTTCGACCGCAAACGCATAGCTGGAGAAATCGAAATAACAGAGCAGGCAATTGAACACGACCCCCTCCCTCTCCATTAAACCAAAATTGGGCGTGGCATATATAAAGAAGGCATACCAGCGAGCAGAAGAACCGCGGTCTCCCCTTTGAAAACCTACTAATAGATAACAACGTCCAGCAACTAAGGAAAGTTGTATTCCTCTTTGTTCCCTATAAATGATAATTTATAATAACAAATAGAGGCATTACAATATACAAAAGGCTACTGAATGCATAGACACCCGTTCAACCAATGATAAAAGGCTACAGGATGCATAGACACCCGGTCAGCTAGCGAATCTACAAAAGGCTACGAGATGCATAGACACCCGGTCGGCTAACGAATTTACAAAAGGCTGCGGGATGCATAGACACCTGGTCGGCCGATACAAAAGGATACGGGATGCGTAGACACCCGGATAGATGGCGAATTTACAAAAGTCTACGGGATGCATAGACACTCGGTCGGCCGATGAATCTACAAAAGGCTACGGGATACATAGACACCCGATCAGCTAACAAATTGACAAAAATCTACGTGATGCATAGACACCCGGTCGGCCGATGAATTTACAAAAGGATACTAGATGCATAGACACCCGGATAGCTAACGAATTTGCAAAAGGCTACGGGATGCATAGACATCCGGTCGGCCGATAAAATTACTAAAGGCTATGGGATGCAAAGGCACCTGGACAAGCCACGGATTTACGAAAAGCTATGAGGCGCCGAAAATACCCGACCAACAAATAAACCCACCAAGTCAAAACATGACGCCACTTTCTATCTAAAATAGGCACGTTCAAATATGCGTTGTGTTCCATCTAAAAAAGAGAGGGGGATAGGCGCGTCTTACGCCCTATCAAAACCTACCACGGGAAAACATGACGCCACTTCCTATCTAAAAATAGGCGCGTTCAAATATACGTCGTGTTCCATCCAAAAAAGAGAGGGGGGATAGGCGCGTCTTACGCCCTATCAAAACCCACCAAGGCAAAACATAACGCAGATTCCTATCTAAAAATAGGCGCGTTCAAGTACACGTCGTGTTCCGTCTAAAAATAAAGGGGGATGGGCGCGTCTTACACCCTATCAAAACCCACCAAGGCAAAACATAACGTCGCTTCCTATCTAAAAATAGGCGCGTTGAAATACACGTTGTGCTCCATCTAAAGAGGGGATAGGCGTGTTTTGACATACGCTCTATCCAAACCTACTAAGGCAAAACACGCCAGCACTTCTATATAAAATAAGAATAAGCGTGTTTGACATACGTTACATTCCATCTAAAAGAAGAGAGGTAGGCATGTTTTGACCTTCGCCCTAGCAAAACCTACCAAGGAAAAACAAGATGACACGTTCCCACCATCTGGAGACCCATCCTAATTCTGACGACGCTAGATTAACATATTTTACACATAACACACAGGATACTCCGCTACGTAGATCAGAGGATTTTATGTACAACATAACAAAAACAGAACTAATAATAACTGAAAAGGCGAGGGTACCCAAATATACCTCAAGCTAAAACTTTTCCAACTTATAAGTCCTTTCTCCGAAAATGATTGTCTATGGACTGAGTCGAGACAATACAACTAATCGGTTCACACTTCGTGTGATCGTCTATGGATACGAGATCGATACAATACAAAAACGAAGTATGTTACTTGATAAAAAGGTTCGGACTTAACCAAACACAATAGGATTCACTTATCAATTAAATAGGAATTAACGTTTGTGTAATTTACTTTGATTATAATAAAACAATTATAATGCGGAAATATAAAGTAAATGACACAATAAGATTTTGTTAACGAGGAAGCTGCAAATGCAGAAAAACCCCGGGACCTTGTCAAGAATTGAATATTCTCAGGATTAAGCCGCTACACAAAATTACACCTAACTTCGTATAGTTGAGACCAAGCAACTAAACCTATAGTTCACCTAGTTCCGTCTGTATTCCCACGCCTCCGACTTTAGTCACGTACTTGGAACAATTCCTTTTGTTCGTATTCCAAATAGTAAAGGAACAACAAATCTGTTTGGTATCAACTCTATTCAACCAAGTGATATGAGTCGGACAAAGGCTCTTCTGTTTATCTTAACATAAACTCCTTTGTCAGGTTCTTAGATCTATCTTATATTCAATTACCGAAGTAATCGTTTAAGATTAAGCCAAAAACACTATTAATCCAAAGAATTGTTTTGATGCCGATCTACTCAATTAATCAATCCAATCTATCACAAGGATAAACAAATTATTAATTGGATCCTCTTTTACGGAAACAAGTATTGTGCACACCAAAGATTATGAACCCACAAATCAGAAATCATCAATATATTCTTCGTCTTCAAATCTTCTTAGATATTCAATAATAACCTACACACAATCACTTGAATCTCTTGTGATCAGTCACGCACAGAATGAAGTCTGTTAACAATGGATTATCACAAGATCGTCTTTAGAACTAACAACAGTCTAAAGATCCCTGTCCAAACTCTGAACTAGTTTGAGTGAATCTTAAATCAGAAGAGAAGATTCTCAAGCATAAACAAACTAGGTGCAATCAAAGTTCAACCACCGTTAGTCAATCAAATCAATGAAAACAAAAGATAAACCACAATTATCTAGTTTCCCACCAACGGTACACGCCAGAGCTTCTCAATCCCAAAGAAGACTTTAAACTGAGCGGTCGTAAGAGAATTCGCCTAATTAGGTTACTCTCCTCTCCGAATAGGCGGCTACACCAGTAACAACACAACAAAGAGGAAGCTTGTTGTTACGAAGGATTAGTTTGCTAGAAAGGCAAACTTCAAGTATTTATAGACAAGGAAGTTTGGACACCAAGGAATTTCCAAAATCGAAAATATTCTCAAGATATTCATTAAAGCACAAATTCGGTTTTCATAATTCCTGGAAATGCTCTGTCCAAAAATAATGATCGAAATCTCTCGAAAAATCTCTAATTAGTAATGCACATTAATAATTCTTATTTCCCTACAAAATGAAGTTAAATACCTTAATTAAAATATTCTTAACTTATTTATGTTTCGATCCTGGGATTCTCTTCCCTTAGCTATTAAGGAATAAATTTGAACAATTAAATAATAAACATTCATAGCACGTGTTCAAAGTTCTCTTTCACACTTACAACCTTGAAACTGATTTTCCACACTTACAAACAAGTTTAGAATTGGTTCACCTGACTTTAAAGAACTATGTGATTGATCAAATAACATTCAATCACAATCATGGATTTATCGGTTCTACCAAAACAAGTTTCGGTTCTACCTTCCGTGTGAGTACTCTGCATAGTCACACTAGCTTTCCAAAATTCGGTTGACTAGGTACTAAGATCGGTTTCCCACACATATATGGTATCTAAATTATATGTGTTGCACATGTCCATAGGATCGGTTCCCCTTTGCCTAAAAACGTGTTGCACATGTTCATAGGATCGGTTCCCCTTTCTGCTATAAACCTTGATGCACCTCATACAAGGATCGGTTCCCCTTTGTGATGTACTGCACCTCTTACTAGGATCGGGTCCCCTTTCCCACATTTGGTCAGACATAAAATCACAAACCCGATCATAGCATCTCAGGTGATTACTTAAGATCGGTTTCACTAATAAAAGTCATACCAATACATAAGTCAGGCCTTTGTGAATAGTTCTACCAAGAACACAACAAGTTGTGAACGGTTATACTCAATCACACATATAGGTTGTTCATAAGATATGCAATGAATAAAAAAGCCAATAACGCCTGCCAATTTCCTTTTCGGTTCACAAACAAGTTTATGAACTTACTTCCTTAGAACACATGTAAAACATTGTCCCCTAGGATGAAATCCTCACCTCATACCCATACATAATCACAATAGCATTCAAATGATTATGGAGATGTCTCATCTACAAAGTTTAATGGTTAAGCAATAAACTTCATATTGTATTCCTTAATACTATGTCTATCTAGAGTTCAAATATGCTTCGTAGTTTTGTTTTCAATATGCACGACTAGAAAGATACGTTAGGGAGTGAAACAGTTCAGGTCAAATATCACTAACCTCAAGTGGAAGGATGATTGTTGTTGTTGTAGCTCCTTGCTTCTTCACATCTTCAAGACTTCGCAATACTTGTAATATCTCATATCATAATACTTTCAAGATAACCTATACGAAGTTGACTCTAGTACATAATCAAGCGACTCTTAACATGAGTTTTGATTCACTAAAATATGACAACCAAACTTGGCATACCAACGCTTGGTGGGTTCAACCGAGCAATGCTTTAAGAATATCCCCCTTTGTCAATTTTAGTGACAAAACTCTTACATCATATGGATAAACAAATTACAAGAATTCATTACACATACGCTTGATTCCCGATTCAACAACACAGTAAATTTCTTACATTCAATCTTTGAAAATGCAACTGTTGACATTATAATAACAAAGAAAAAGAGTATTAACTTTGTTAAACCGCACGTCTTTGTTATACCACTTCATATGACATGTTACTCCCCCTTAGTCTGTGCTTTCACTCTTTTGTTTAGATAAAACGTTTAAGCACCAATATTCTTTTCCTTAGCGATTCCAATCAATATAAAATCAATGCCAGTATCACTTGTTTACTCCATATATTTCTCGCCCTTTTTGTCACAAAATGACAAAGAAACGAAAAAAATAAAGGAAAATACGAAAAGAATCTTACAAATCAAAATAGACTTGCAGCCTGTAGAGTTAGGCACGAGGGTTCCACACATCATGTTCTGGTAACTAATATCAAAACCGAAACTACAAGAAGTTTAATTTTGATATGTTACCAAGGAAACAATTTCCGAAACAATTTTTCAAATTTAGTTTAGCAAAACAAAAAATCAACTAAGCACCTTAGTCCCTTTGCTAAACCGATTGTTCAAAAGCAACCGCTTAATTCGATAAGACCAAAATAAAGATAACTCTATTTTTCTCATCAGGTTCTAATTATCCATAAACTTAGACCTTTTAGTTTTAAACAAGACAAGTACTAGGTTAGTTAACTAGCATTTCTTGTTAAGGCATTCAATTAGACTTGAATAACCAAAATCTCACTTCAATAAGTTTAACTAAGATCGGAATTAACTTAGTTTCTCTTATCCGGAATCGAATTGGACTAAACAACTCATCCCGTACACCTTTTATTTCGTTAAACCATTAATAATTCATACAAACCAACATAAATCAACTTGCATAATTATTCACCTCAACCGGAAGCAATTGAAACAACATAAGCATTAAAACACCGCAATTGCACCGAAATTTTGTAAGCCTAAACAATTGATACCACACAATAAAGCAAGATAACAATAGTTTTTCTTAACCGGAACCAATTGAATCGCACACATCCACACACACATCATGGAATAAACATCAATTGAACCGAAATTTTGTTAAGCAAAAGCAATAAATATATATGATATAAACTCAGGCTTTTCTAAAATAGGAAAACAATTAACTAACAAGATTGTTATCTCAAATTTCGCATCCACTTCTCCAATATGATTGCATCTTCTTCCAGGGAAAATTGACATCGAAATATCATCATGTTGTCATCCTTATGCAAAAACAAAATAATAACAACGACCAACCTTTACCAGAGAAAGGTTAAAAATCGGTTTTAACAATTGCAAGCAAAAGTTGAAAACCGTCGAAACACATATGCTTTTATGCTAAACCAAAACCGATTCAACATATTGTGACTTTTTCACACATTGTTTCTACCAGAACCCCTCATGATTCTTTGATAAAGCCTACCAACATGGGCTAGAACTTAATCCTGCTAAATCAAAAAGTCACCCAAACCACAAGGGTTCGGAATATATGAGATCGAATATTAAGGTAGTAAAACTGAAATCAGACATCCCATAAACATACATAGCAATAAGATAAAAGCATTCAAGCATAGGCTATCATAAGAAAAATTATAAATCAAATAATTTTATTCATAATAGTTTTATTCATAATAGACCAATACAATCATTGAAAGAAATCAAAAATTGATGTCTATTTTTCTCTTGCAACCTAGTCCTTCATATCAGAGCTGAACGAAGGTGTACTACTCTTCAGCTTTTGAATTTCTTCAAGTAGAAAACCTTGTTGCTTGACCAGAATCTCTTGCAGATGAGAAATTTTTGTGAAGGATTCTGCAAGAGCAAGTAATTATGTCTTTGATTGAACACAAAAGCGTGTCAATGCCTCAATACACTGATCTTTCTTCAGAGTATTCTCTCTTTCCTTCTTGCTAAGCCAATCTCCCTTTCTGATTTTACTCTTAATATCAAGGGACGATCCATACTTAGTTTTAAGATGATCTTTCTGATCTAGCATCTTCTCCAAAGAAACCATTTGATCTAGACCCATAGTTCGGACAGGGAATGACCAAATTAGAAGAAGGATCTTTTTATAATTTTCATACTACCGAAAATATAATATTCCTAAAAATACGAATATCTCAAATATCTTCAAATACTAGATATTATTTCCATAATATACACAAAAAGTGCCTTGATTTTTCTTCTTCCTCACTCAAAGAATTGGCACACGTGGTGAGGAAAGAATTCTAATACCGATCAAGAGGCATTAGTATGAGTTTTTCTCTCATTATGGAATTTTAAACAACCAGAGTGTTCTTGATCTAGTATAGTATGAAAAGATCTCCTTTTGTTACCCCAAACTAACGAAGTATCTTGAGATTGACTGGAATTGCATATGCAACTCTTAGCAATTCTATTTTTAAGACAGTTTTTGCATCTTGTCTTATTTTTCCCTTTACCATTAGGTGATTTAATAACATCGGAAGATATGTCCATTCTTAAAATGGGTAAATCACTAATGGAGGGGGAAGGAATAAGATTGACAACTAATGCAATATTAGTTGTTTTCTGTTCTTCAGAATCGTATGAATCAGAGTCTCATCTAGAGTTACAGCGAATTCCTTGCTTCCAGTGTATTTATTAAGATTGGGACAGTCTTTAGCAATATGACCAAACCCTTTACACTTGAAGCACTGCAGCTGATATTCATCATCTTCTTCATGATCCTTTTTGATAGGAACTCGATCATGTGGGCGAGAAGATCGATAAGTATCCTTAAACGAAACTCTTGTTTCTTTTCTTTAAGAGATCTCGAAACTGTCTAGTAATTAATGACAATGATTGTTTAATTTCATCATCAGAATTTTCTGCATCTGTTCATCTGAATCATTCATCTGTTTATTCCTTTCCATTGGAGCTTTCAGAATTCTTGTAGCTTTAAAAGCGATTCCTTTACCTTGAATAGACTGTGATTCATGATCAAAGATCTTTAACATACCAACGAGTGTGCTTCGTGAGAGATTTGAAAGATCGTTTGCTTACATGATTGCATGCTTCTTAGAATCGTATCTAGATGGCAACGATCTGAGAATCTTGCATACTATATCTTTTTCAGAAATAGTCTTTCCTAACGAGAAAGAAGCATTAATTATCTCAGAGAGTTTAATATGAAACTCTTCAAAAGTGTCGTTGTCATCCATTCGAAGGTTTTCCCAATCGGAAGTGAGAGTTTGAAGTCTAGCTTCTTTCTCTGGTGAATTTCCTTCGAATATGATCCGAAGATTATCCCAAGATTCTTTCGAAGTTTGACATGTTGACACATGATGTTGTAAATCACGACTTACAACATGAATAATAGCATTCAAACCATCTGAATTCTGCTTTGCAAGTTCCTTTTCTTCGTTCGAAAAATATACTAAGCGTTTAAACTCAGTTTCCTAATTTTCTATCTTTGGACAAATATAACCATCGACGACTAATAGCCAAGTATTAAAGTCTCGTGATTGAAGAAAAGATCTCATAGCAGATTTCCACCATAGATAGTTTGTTCCGTCAAATCTTGGCGGTACGTTAATTGAAGTCGATTCATGAGAACTCGAATTCATTCTTTTAGGTTGGATCGCACCAAACACATATTGTTAGATCTTTTCGTGTTTGCCTGCTCTGATACCAATTGAAAAGGCGAGGGTACCCAATTATACCTCAAGCTAAAACTTTTCCTACCTATAAGTCATTTCTCCGAAAGTGATTGTCTATGGACTGAGTCGAGACAATACAACTAATCGGTTCACACTTCATGTGATCGTCTATGGATACGAGATTGAGACAATACAACAATGAAGTATGTTACTTGATAAAAAGGTTCGTACTTAACCAAACACAATAGGATTCACTTATCAAGTAAATAGGAATTAACGTTTGTGTAATTTACTTTAATTATAATAAAACAATTATAATGCGGAAATATAAAGTAAATGACACAACAAGATTTTGTTAACGAGGAAACCGCAAATGCAGAAAAACCCCGGGACCTTGTCCGGAATTGAATACTCTCAGGATTAAGCCGCTATACAAAATTACACCTAACTTCGTATAGTTGAGACCAAGCAACTAAACCTATAGTTCACCTAGTTCCGTCTGTATTCCCATGATCGCAGTCGTATGCGTCAAAAATAATTTCACTTTCTCACTCAACTAGATATAAATATAGCATGTGATAAGAAAGAGTTCGTTCCCACAGAGAGGCTTTTGTTGTTATCAAATTTCAGTTTCTTAGTAACCAAGGGGGAATTTTTGTTTTATCTAAATAAACAAAGCAATAAACGTAATTGAAATCAATAAAATAACTTGAATAATCAATAAGGAGAAGATATTGGTCACGGGATAGTATCATTCACAAACATGTATTTTCATCAATGACTAGAATTGGAATTTTAATCTCTCATTTACTAAAAGTCCTAGGATATCTTGATCGCAAGAGTATCCCGTTTATTTCCCGATTTTATCACAAACAACATTAAAAGATGCTATTGTGAAATCTACCTAGAAAGTAACCTAAAGTGTAAAAGCACAATTAAGTTTAACTCCCTAAGAGCAATAAGTTCTATGAAATAAGACTAATCAATGCAAACAAACGTGTAAAAGCACTAATTCGTTTTAACAAAGGTTATGATTCATATGTGACTATTAGGATATATCACTACAAGCACTATTCACACTATGCTACTTAGAATCAGGGATAAACAACTATTTCGTATTGAAAACCCTAATTTAGCAATAGAGATGAATGTAAATCGGATTGATTCCGGACTCAACCAAACAAACAATCAAATCATAAAGCAATATAAACCATGAATCATGAACAATAAAGTTCTGAGACAAAACTAATTCATTGATTTAAATATCATGCTTGACAAATCAACTTTATCCCATAACCAATAATTGAGTTTAGTTACTCATAATAATGGAGTTCATCATAATCATAATCAATAATAAATTAAGAAGATGAAAAATATGCGAAAGCAAACCCTAGTTGCGGCTATCTCCAAAGCTCCAAGAATAATACGTGCCAAAAGAAAGTAGAAAACTTTTCTTTTTGTAGCTCTTCTTAGGTCAAGTCTTCAAAAGCCCATCACCATGAAGTCCACCAAGCCCATGTGTGTGAAGAACCCATGTAGAAAATATGTCCAAAACAATGTCGCCAGAAATTGGTCGGAAAACGGCCGGAAGTTGGCCGGAAACCATCTCAGGTGACCGGCAAAGTCCGCCCGGTCACCGGTCATCGAGTCAAATCGGTCAACAGAGTTAACTCGGGTCAAACACCGAGTCAGATAGTCAAGTCTAGTCAGCATCTGACTAGTCTTGGCCAAAGCCTGAGCTGTTGCTGTCTTGCACAGGCCATAACTTGTGTTGCACAATGATTGTGCATCACAGCTTCTTGGCCAGCCATCACCTCAACAACACTGCCTGTAGCTCCACAACATTGCATCCACATTTTCACACACAATTCAAATTAACAAAGGAAATTTCTATATTTCAGCTCCATCTCAACACAACACTTACAACAATTCAAGCCTCCACTGTCAAAAAGTACCCATCTCAGTTCATCAATGGTCATCACCTGTAGCTGCACACCATACCAGGCTGAGTTCTCATCTGCAAAACCCGTCTTGTCCAAGGTCATGTCTTCACTGTAACTTCCACAAACCCATTTGTTCAAAACCCTGCAACTGGCATAACCATTTCATTGTTGGCTGTAAACACAGCCAACTGCAATTTTGTAGCTTCGCAACTTCAAACTCAGGCAGTTTCATTCTCTTTACTGTCTTCTCAGCAGCTCATCACCACAGCATTGACTTCTCAACTGCAACAACTTCTCATATTCCACCTCCTAGTTCACTGCGATCCAGCAACACATTGCTCCAATGCCACACAATCAGTGCAATTCACGCCTGTAATTTTACTAGCTTCAGTTCCTACAGCTTCTTCTTGAAAGTGACCACCAACGCAATGAATCATTCGTTTGTTCACTGCAACATTCCTTAGCTGCACCAGTATCCTGCATCTTCATTTCTAGCTGCTCGACACTAGCATCTTGTCTTGACTACATCCTGCATCTGAGCTTAAATTGCAAGCCCCATCTTTACATCTCCACCACTTGCTCTTCTCATCTACCACTGCACCTGCAACTTCATCAAATCTGCAATCTCAGTTGCATACACCACACAACAACAATTCTGAAGTAAATCATTCGCCTTTGCCTCCAGCCCATGACCTGCAAATTTAGTTCACAACCATCATCTTCTATAGCTTCATCTCAGCCAGACTAACACCATGACTTCAAAAACACCATAGTTACTCCACCACTGCATCACACTTTCAAACCTGAACAAACCATTAACAACACAATCTCAATTCAAGTACCTTTATCAATCTCAATCTTTCAAGTCGATAGCAGTAGTTAAACAAGTTCCACCCTTCACCAATCGAACCCTCAGTTTCAACTCCAGTAAGCTCTATTACTTTCCACTGACTCCAACCCTTCTTACAGCTCTAACTCATCTTTATCTCAGCCTCAATTGTGTGCTACATCTTCCACCAGAAACCCATTACTTCTGCTCATGAACAACCCTCAATTCCATTGTTTCATTCTCTCGATTCACACTGAGTAATTCTCGATCTAGCTCTCAAGCAAACCCATGGCAGAAAATTCATCTTCTCCTCAATTCGAACAATCACCACAAATTCTTTGAGAATACAACATCGGATTCAAAACCTTCTTCGACTTCTTCATTACAAACCCCAAATCATCATCTCTTCCTTGATTCACAACCAAACCCTTACTGCCAAATTTATCTCTCACCAATTCAGGCATGAAACTCATCGATGTCTTCCACCTGATTCATTCCAACAAACATCGACCAACAAGCCTGGATTTCTGTATCTCCAACTCTCATCTTCTTCTTGATCTCCCCTGTCCTCTCTTACAACAGCCGTCATCATGGCTTTTCTCGATTTCAGGCAAAGTGAAGAAAGAAAATAAGAACTTCCAACTTGCTTCTCCGATTTTTAGGTATTGTGTAGGAAATGAGACTGGATATAGCCACCCAGGTGAACCAGATAAGGGATAACCCAACTTATTTGGCATGTCAGTTTCAGACTTCCGACAACCCATTTACTTTCCTGCTCAACTGTCAGTTGCGCGGAACTGACAGTTCAATCTTCCCCTTCTTCGCCGCATAACCTTAGCTAGCTCCGGCTACCACTCGCTTGTGAATTGGCGATTCTGCCCTTTATGCTCTAAAAGAGTGCTCTCTTCATTCTTTTGCTCCAAAGGACTCCATTACACCTAATAACTCAAAACTAAACATAAGAGATGCAATTCACAAGGATAATAGCAAATAAAGCGTAAATACTAGATATGAAATTAGGTGTTTTACAACACCTATCATCCCACACCTCCGACTTTAGTCACGTACTTGGAACAATTCCTTTGGTTCGTATTCCAAAAAATAAAGGAACAACAAATCTGTTTGGTATCAACTCTATTCAACCAAGTGATATGAGTCGGACAAAGGCTCTTCTGTTTATCTTAACATAAACTCCTTCGTCAGGTTCTTAGATCTATCTTATATTCAATTATTGAAGTAATCGTTTAAGATTAAGCCAACAACACTATTAATCCAAAGAATTGTGTTGATGCCGATCTACTCAATTAATCAATCCAATCTATCACAAGGATAAACCAATTATTAATTGGATCCTCTTTTACTGAAACAAGTATTGTGCACACCAAAGATTATGAACCCACAAATCAGAAATCTTCAATATCTTCTTCGTCTTCAAATCTTCTTAGATCTTCAATAATAACATGCACACAATCACTTGAATCTCTTGTGATCAATCACGCACAAAACGGAGTCCGTTAACAATAAATTATCACAAGATCGTATTTAGAACTAACAACAGTCTAAAGATCCCTGTCGAAACTCTGAACTAGTTTGAGTGAATCTTATATCAGAAGAGAAGATTCTCAAGCATAAACAAACTAGGTGCAATCAAAGTTCAACCACCGTTAGTCAATCAAATCAATGAAAACAAAAGATAAACCACAATTATCTAGTTTTCCACCAACGGTACACGCTAGAGCTTCTCAATCCCAAAGAAGACTTTAAAATGAGCGGCCGTAAGAGAATTCGCCTAATTAGGTTACTCTCCTATCCGAATAGGAGGCTACACCAGTAACAACACAACAAAGAGGAAGCTTGTTGTTACGAAGGATTAGTTTGCTAGAAAGGAAAACTTCAAGTATTTATAGACAAGGAAGTTTGGACACCAAGGAATTTCCAAAATCTAAAATATTCTCAAGATATTCATTAAAGCACAAATTCGGTTTTCATAATTCCTGGAAATGCTCTGTCCAAAAATAATGATCGAAATCTCTCAAAAAATCTCTAATTAGTAAATGCACATTACTAATTCTTATTTCCCTACAAAATGAAGTTAAATACCTTAATAAAAAGATTCTTAACTTATTTATGTTTCGATCCTGGGATTCTCTTCCCTTAGATATTAAGGAATAACTTTGAACAATTAAATAATAAACATTCATAGCAGGTGTTCAAAGTTCTCTTTCACACTTACAACCTTGAAACTGATTTGCCACACTTACAACCTTGAAACTGATTTGCCACACTTCCAAACAAGTTTAGAATTGGTTCATCCGACTTTCAAGAACTATGTGATTGATCAAATAACATTCAATCACAATCATGGGTTTATCGGTTCTACCAAAACAAGTTTCGGTTCTACCTTCCATGTGAGTACTGTGCATAGTCACACTAGCTTTCCAAAATTCGGTTGACTAGGTACTAGGTTCGGTTCCCCACATATATATGGTATCTAACTTATATGTGTTGCACATGTCCATAGGATCGGTTCCCCTTTGCCTAAAAACGTGTTGCACATGTTCATAGGATCGGTTCCCCTTTCTGCTATAAACCTTGCTGCACCTCATACAAGGATCGGTTCCCCTTTATGATGTACTGCACCTCTTACTAGGATCGGTTCCCCTTTCCCACATTTGGTAAGACATAAAATCACAAACCCGATCATACCATCTCAAGTGATTACTTAAGATCGGTTTCACTAATAAAAGTCATACCAATACATGAGTCAGGCCTTTGTGAATAGTTCTACCAAGAACACAACAAGTCGTGAACGGGTATACTCAATCACACATATAGGTTGTTCATAAGATATGCAATGAATAAAAAACCAATAATGCCTGGCAATTTCCTTTTCGGTTCACAAACAAGTTTATGAACTTACTACCCTAGAACACATGTAAAACATTGTCCCCTAGGATGAAATCCTCACCTCATACTCACACATAATCACAATAGCATTCAAATGATTATGGCGATGTTTTATCTACAAAGTTTAATGGTTAAGCGATAAACCTCGTATTGTATTCCTTAATACTATGTCTATCTAGAGTTCAAATATGCTTCGTAGTTTTGTTTTCAATATGCACGACTTGAAAGATACGTTAGGGAATGAAACAGTTCAAGTCAAATATCACTAACCTCAAGTGGAAGGATGATTGTTGTCGTTGTAGCTCCTTGCTTCTTCACATCTTCAAGGCTTCGCAATACTTGTAATGTCTCATATCCTAATACTTTCAAGCTAACCTATACGAAGTTGACTCTAGTACATAATCAAGCGACTCTTAACATGAGTTTTGATTCACTAAAATATGACAACCAAACTTGACATACCAACGCTTGGTGGGTTCAACCGAGCAATGCTTTAACAATCTCCCCCTTTGTCAATTTTAGTGACAAAACTCTTACATCATATGGATAAACATATTATAAGAATTCATTACACATACGCTTGATTCCCGATTCAACAGCACAGTAAACTGCTTACATTCAATCCTTGAAAATGCAACTGTTGACATTATAATAACAAAGAAAAAGAGTATTAGCTTTGTTAAACCGCACGTCTTTGTTATACCACTTCATATGACATGTTACTCCCCCTTAGTCTGTGCTTTCACTCTTTCGTTTAGATAAAACGTTTAAGCACCAATATTCTTTTCCTTAGCGATTCCAATCAATATAAAATCAATGCCAGTATCACTTGTTTACTCCATATATTTCTCGCCATTTTTGTCACAAAATGACAAAGAAACTAAAAAATAAAGGACAACACGAAAAGAATCTTACAAATCTCAAAATAGACTTGCAACCTGTAGAGTTAGGCACGAGGGTTCCACACATCATGTTCTGATAACCAATATCAAAACCGAAACTACAAGTAGTTTTATTTTGATATGTTACCAAGGAAACAATTTTCCGAAACAATTTTTCCAATTTAGTTTAACAAAAAAAAAAATCAACTAAGCACCTTAGTCCCTTTGCTAAACCGATTGTTCAAAAACAACCGCTTAATTCGATAAGACCAAAATAAAGATAACTCTATTTTTCTCATCAGGTTCTAATTATCCATAAACTTAGACCTTTTAATTTTAAACAAGACAAGTACTAGGTTAGTTAACTAGCATTTCTTGTTAAGGCATTCAATTAGACTTGAATAACCGAAAGCTCACTTCGATAAGTCTAACTAAGATGAGAATTAACTTAGTTTCTCTTATTCGGAATCGAATTGGACTAAACAACTCATCCCGTACACCTTTTATTTCGTTAAACCATAAATAATTCATACAAACCAACATAAATCAACTTGCATAATTATTCACCTCAACCGGAAGCAATTGAAACAACATAAGCATTAAAACACCGCAATTGCACCGAAATTTTTTAAGCCTAAACAATTGATACCACACAATAAAGCAAGATAAAATAGTTTTTCTTAACCGGAACCAATTGAATCACACACATCCACACACACATCATGGAATAAACATCAATTGAACAGAAATTTTGTTAAGCAAAAGAAAAAAATATATATGATATAAACTCATGCTTTTCTTAAACAGGAAAACAATTAACTAACAAGATTGTTATCTCAAATTTCGCATCCACTTCTCTAATATGATTGCATCTTCTTCCAAGGAGAATTGACATCGAAATATCATCATGTTGTCATCCTTATGCAAAAACAAAACAATAACAACAACCAACCTTTACCAGAGAAAATCGATTTTAACAATTGCAAGCAAAAGTTGAAAACCGTCGAAACACATATGGTTTTATGCTAAATCAAAACCGATTCAACATATTGTGACTTTTTCACACATTGTTTCTACCAGAACCCCTCATGATTCTTGGATAAAGCCTACCAACATGGGCTAGAACTTAATCCTGCTAAATCAAAAAGTCACCCAAACCACAAGGGTTCAAAATATATGATATCGAATATTAAGGTAGTAAAACCGAAATCAGACATCCCATAAACATACATAGCAATAAGATAAAAACATTCAAGCATAGGCTATGTAAACCGAAAACTATCACAAGAAAAATTATAAATCAAATAATTTTATTCATAATAGTTTTATTCATAATAGACCAATACAATCATTGAAAGAAATCAAAAATTGATGTCTATTTTTCTCTTGCAACCTAGTCCTTCATATCATAGCTGAATGAAGGTGGATTACTACTCTTCAGCTTTTGAATTTCTTCAAGTATAAAATCTTGTTGCTTGACCAGAATCTCTTGCAGATGAGAAATTTTTGTGAAGGATTCTGCAAGAGCATGTAATTATGTCTTTGATTGAACATAAAAGTGTGTCAATACACTGATCTTTCTTCAGAGTATTCTCTTTTTCCTTCTTGTTAAGCCAATCTCCCTTTCTGATTTTACTCTTAATATCAAGGGACGATCCAGACTTAGTTTTAAGATGATCTTTCTGATCTAGCATCTTCTCCGGAGAAACCATTTGATCTAGACCCATATTTCGGACAGGGAATGAACACATTAGAAGAAGGATCTTTTTATAATTTTCATACTACCGAAAATATAATATTCCTAAAAATACGAATATATCAAATACTAGATATTACTTCCATAATATACACAAAAGTGCCTTGATTTTTCTTCTTCCTCACTCAAAGAATTGGCACTCGTGGTGAGGAAAGAATTCTAATACCGATCAAGTGGCATTAGTATGAGTTTTTCTCTCATTATGGAATTTTGAACAACCAGAGTGTTCTTGATCTAGTATAGTATGAAAAGATCTCCTTTTGTTACCCTGAACTAACGAAGTATCTTGAGATTGACTGGAATTGCATATGCAACTCTTAGCAATTCTGTTTTTGATATAGTTTTTGCATCTTGTCTTATTTTTCCCTTTACCATTAGGTGATTTAATAACATCGGAAGATATGTCCATTCTTAAAATGGGTAAATCACTAATGGAGGAGGAAGGAATAAGATTGACAACTAATGAAATATTAGCTGTTTCCTATTCTTCAGAATCGTATGAATCAGAGTCTCATATAGAGTTACAGCCAATTCCTTGCTTCCAGTGTATTTCTAAAGATTGGGTCAGTCTTTAGCAATATGACCAAACCCTATACACTTGAAGCACTGCGGCTGATATTCATCATCTTCTTCATGATCCTTTTTGATAGGAACTCGATCGTGTGGGCGAGAAGATTATCCCAAGCTTTTTTCGAAGTTTGACATGTTGACACATGATATTGTAAATCACGGATTACAGCATGAATAATAGCATTTAAACTATCTGAGTTCTGCTTTGCAAGTGCCTTTTCTTCGTTCGAAAAATCTACTAAGCGTTTAAACTCAGTTTTCGAATTTTCTATCTTTGGACAAATATAACCATCAACGACTAATAGCCAAGTATTAAAGTCTCGTGATTGAAGAAAATATCTCATAGAAGATTTCCACCATAAATAGTTTGTTCCGTCAAATCTTGGCGGTACGTTAATTGAAGTCGATTCATGAGAACTCGAGTTCATTCTTTTAGGTTGGATCGCACCAAACACAGATTGTTAGATCTTTTCGTGTTTTCCTGCTGTGATACCAATTGAAAAGGCGAGGGTACCCAATTATACCTCAAGGTAAAACTTTTCCTACCTATAAGTCATTTCTCCGAAAGTGATTTTCTATGGACTGAGTCGAGACAATACAAATAATCGGTTAACACTTCGTGTGATCGTCTATGGATACGAGATCGAGACAATACAACAACGAAGTATGTTACTTGATAAAAAGGTTCGTACTTAAGCAAACACAATAGGATTCACTTATCAAGTAAATAGGAATTAACGTTTGTGTAATTTACTTTAATTATAACAAAAAAATTATAATGCGGAAATATAAAGTAAATGACACAACAAGATTTTGTTAACGTGGAAACCGCAAATGCAGAAAAACCTCGGGACCTTGTCCAGAATTGAATACTCTCAGGATTAAGCCGATACACAAAATTACACCTAACTTCGTATAGTTGAGACCAAGCAACTAAACCTATAGTTCACCTAGTTTCGTCTGTATTCCCACGCCTCCGACCTTAGTCACGTACTTGGAACAATTCCTTTTGTTCGTATTCCAAACAGTAAAGGAACAACAAATCTGTTTGGTATCAACTCTATTCAACCAAGTGATATGAGTCGGACAAAGGCTCTTCTGTTTATCTTAACATAAACTCCTTTGTCAGGTTCTTAGATCTATCTTATATTCAATTACCGAAGTAATCGTTTAAGATTAAGCCAAAAACACTATTAATCCAAAGAATTGTGTTGATGCCGATCTACTCAATTAATCAATCCAATCTATCACAAGGATAAACCGATTTAATTGGATCCTCTTTTACCGAAATAAGTATTGTGCACACCAAAGATTATGAATCCACAAATCAGAAATCTTCAATATCTTCTTCGTCTTCAAATCTTCTTAGATCTTCAATAATAACCTGCACACAATCACTTGAATCTCTTGTGATCAATCACGCACAGAACGGAGTCTGTTAACAATGGATTATCACAAGATCGTCTTTAGAACTAACAACAGTCTAATGATCCCTGTCGAAACTCTGAACTAGTTTGAGTGAATCTTATATCAGAAGAGAAGATTCTCAAGCATAAACAAACTAGGTGCAATCAAAGTTCAACCATCGTTAGTTAATTAAATCAATGAAAACAAAAAATAAACCACAATTATCTAGTTTCCCACCAACGGTACACGCTAGAGCTTGTCAATCCCAAAGAAGACTTTAAACTGAGCGGTCGTAAGAGAATTCGCCTAATTAGGTTACTCTCCTCTCCGAATAGGCGGCTACACCAGTAACAACACAACAAAGAGGAATCTTGTTGTTACGAAGGATTAGTTTGCTAGAAAGGCAAACTTCAAGTATTTATAGACAAGGAAGTTTGGACACCAAGGAATTTCCAAAATCGAAAATATTCTCAAGATATTCATTAAAGCACAAATTCGATTTTCATAATTCCTGGAAATGCTCTGTCCAAAAATAATGATCGAAATCTCTCGGAAAATCTCTAATTAGTAAATGCACATTATTAATTCTTATTTCCCTACAAAATGAAGTTAAATACCTTAATTAAAAGATTCTTAACTTATTTATGTTTTGATCCTGGGATTCTCTTCCCTTAGCTATTAAGGAATAACTTTGAACAATTAAATAATAAACATTCATAGCACGTGTTCAAAGTTCTCTTTCACACTTACAACCTTGAAACTGATTTGCCACACTTCCAAACAAGTTTAGAATTGGTTCATATGACTTTCAAGAACTATGTGATTGATCAAATAACATTCAATCACAATCATGGGTTTATCGGTTCTACCAAAAAAAGTTTCGGTTCTACCTTCCATGTGAGTAATGTGCATAATCACACTAGGATCGGTTCCCCACATATATATGGTATCTAACTTATATGTGTTGCACATGTCCATATGATCGGTTTTCCCCTGCCTAAAAACGTGTTGCACATGTTCATAGGATCGGTTCCCCTTTCTGCTGTAAACCTTGTTGCACCTCATACAAGGATCGGTTCCCCTTTGTGATGTACTGCACCTCTTACTAGGATCGGTTCCCCTTTCCCACATTTGGTCAGACATAAAATCACAAACGCGATCATACCATCTCAGGTTATTACTTAAGATCGGTTTCACTAATAAAAGTCATACCAATACATAAGTCAGGCCTTTGTGAATAGTTCTACCAAGAACACAACAAGTCGTGAACGGTTATACTCAATCACACATATAGGTTGTTCATAAGATATGCAATGAATAAAAAAACCAATAACGCCTGGCAATTTCCTTTTCGGTTCACAAACAAGTTTATGAACTTACTTCCTTAGAACACATGTAAAACATTATCCCCTAGGATGAAATCCTCACCTCATACCCATACATAATCACAATAGCATTCAAATGATTATGGCGATGTCTTATCTACAAAGTTTAATGGTTAAGCAATAAACCTCGTATTGTATTCCTTAATACTATGTCTATCTAGAGTTCAAATATGCTTTGTAGTTTTGTTTTCAATATGCACGACTTGAAAGATATGTTAGGGAATGAAACAGTTCAAGTCAAATATCACTAACCTCAAGTAGAAGGATGATTGTTGTCGTTGTAGCTCCTTGCTTCTTCACATCTTCAAGACTTCGCAATACTTGTAATGTCTCATATCCTAATACTTTCAAGCTAACACTAGTGGAAAAAAGCCGTTTTAAGATAGTTGGAAAGTTTCGTATTAGGGTGTTATACGACACTATCGAAGTGCTGCTGAAAGTGCCATAGATTCAGTGTCTTATTCTGGAACGACACTTTCAGGTTGACTCAGATTAAATCTGATTTACGATACTTTCTGGATGTCTCTAGGTACAACAATTAGCTTACGTCGTAGATTTAATTTTTAATATAAAAAAATACAAATCAGCTCTGGCTGACTGAGCTGATTTATTATTCTGATTCGAACTAAAATAAACTCAAATTACACTAAAATCAGACCTGGATTCATAAATTCAAATAGAAGTTCATTGTTACACCTATTCATGACTGAAATCATAACACTTCATAACTGAATTCATACTTGGATTCAAAATCACAAAAAAAAAGTATTCAATTATAATGAATTCATACATTTAAGTAGCATTTCTGGATTCGGAGTTGTAGTAATTCAGATTTTCCGCCGTTGGCTGGAAAAGGATGCCATAAGAAAACTACAATGAAAACCACAATGTCCAAGTTTCTTCTTCCACTTTGATTTTCCTGCAATATAAACTATCTGGTATTAGCGAACATAGCAAGCCTATACACAAGACACCGACATTGCAGAACTTTAGACAATTCAGAGAAACAAGAATTAAAGATTGTATACGATGCTAACACTTCTAAATATTCAAGGGTTATCACAGATCTTCAACGGGTTCTCTGGCAGTATCTTGAATCCTAATTCAACGTTCTTACAGGATTTGAGGAAATTACCATCAGTTGCAAAGAGAGCAACACCCACTTCATTGTCTAACTGAAAATTAGCTGCAACAAATCAAACCAAATGGTCATTTCAAGCAGATATATATACAACACCCACTTCATGAAACAAAAATTATGAAACAAAAAACAATGTACTCACTCGAGCTCTAAGTCATCAACGACAACGAAGCATCCAACTTCACAACACCAGCCTGTACATACAAGAAAAAAAAACAGTGTATTAACTGATAGAGAATATAACAATGCAGTATGTACACAAAACATAACATAACATAACATAACATTGTGAATCACTTTTTTTTTTGTGCTCGCAACATATCCACGAGTGGAAGTCATATATGACCGACATACCTCGGCTATTTAGCAACACTTGTTCGAGAAATAGAGATCAAATCTTGGATAAGATGAGTATGGAGCCACATGCTTTCCGCCATTTTACAGGGAACACCACCCGCCTCAAAAAGGGGTCTTCGAACAAGTTTCTGAGCAAGTCCTACATTAAGCAAATAAATAAATGTACCATTGATTTTGCAGTCATTGCATATTTGCACTTAACATAGTGGGAAAAAACATTGTAGGGTGCAGATACAAGCGAAGTAACCAAACCAAATTAGTGTTTAGCATATACTGATATTTATTTTCTCAAATTAAAAACAGAAAGATATACTATCTAGTACTAGTAAAACAATAAATTCTATGACATCGGCTTATTATTGATGCTTGAGGATGCTGTTTGGTTAGTGACTTTCCTTACATTAATAAACTATTTACTAGCAGTACAATTTTCATTTTAGTTAGCAACTAAGAAAAGAAATAAAAAAAAATCATTTAACACCCGAGGATCTTTCTTTTCTATACTTCACGGATAAGGGTAGAACACTTACTATAACAATCCAATACTCCAATAACATTTTGCGTTTGGAGGATGTTGTAGCATTGAGTCGAGAATCTTTCTTTTCTCCTTCACCATTACTCTGTGTTTGGTTGCATGCATTCTTCCTTTGCTCTAGGCCTGCAAAGTAAAAATCAATAGTAGTCAGCCTTCTTCACTCTTTGAAGTTCACTAGTCAGCCTTCTTCACTCTTTGAAGTTCACTAGTGTTGCACCACCATTGGCCTTCTTAGGAGAGTACTCTTTGTATGTTTTTCATATAAGACAGTAATGAGGTCTTGGTCAGTATGAGGAGAAAGACCAAGGGTCCAATCATTACTGTATAGAGCATTGTACTTCATAACAGGGCATAAGTAATCGTTCCCTAGGTGTATGAATCATAATAATGATGGGCTATCTATCTATATATAATGATGGGCTATCTATCAATATATATTCTTCACTAAAAAAATTCATTCACAATGTTTTCTTAACCCCAGAAACCAAAATGTAACAAGAAACCATAGACAAAGATCAAATACCCTAATCAGATTTAATAAAAAAACATAAAACACTATAAACAATTATGTAGATTGAGATAAGAACAAACAGTTTCCTATCGATCTAAATTATCCATAGTCTAAGGATCTAGAAAATCGAAAGAACGAACAAAGAATTGAGATAAAGCAATAGAGTTAGGCACATATCATCATCTGGACCAGTTCTTCAAACTTCAAAGTTAATTAGTTTGGTTTGTAGGTTTTGTCCTCTGAAACTGTAGTGTTTTTTTAACAGAGAAACGAGATCATATATTATTGTACCCATAATAACTTCAGTATAATAACAAGTTCCAAAAAAAACTATATATGCAACCTCTAAATTGGTAGTAACACATGATACATGGTCTCAAGCAATGATATTGAAAATAACCTAACCACAATCTAAAAAATGCCCAATTGTTCAAATAACCATTCATGATACTCAACCAAAAAATCCCTTTGTAAAATCAACATTCAAGTACCATTTACAACTACAACTACAACCCCTTCTTTTCCTCACTGAATCAGTGTTACACTTTACAGTAATACACAAGATCCAACTTAGTTAACATTCACAACACCCAATTCCACAAAATCTAAATTCACATTAGAACGAGCAGTATACATAAAAAAGATCCTCAATGATATGATTCTCACCAACAAAACTTAAAAATCAATGGTATGGAGAAGAAATCTTACGCTTCTTACCGGCAGTTATTAGATTCCTCATGTGAGCTCTACCTCTAGACTGGTTTTCTTGTCTAGTTTAGCTAGAGTTTTCCCTCTAACCTTTCCATCACGAGCTAAACATCCGTAAACCTTACCTGCAACAAAATCACAAACAACCAGTTATTAGATTCTAAAAAAAAAAAACAGATTCAAAATTATATAATGGTGATAAAACTGAGAGACAGATGTCTGAAATCAAAACCACAAACAACCAGTTATTAGATGCCCTATCTGAAATTTGGGATGTCTGAAACTAAAATTAAAACAAAAATTAGTTAAGGTTTACAATTGAATCAGAAATCTAAAGAAACATTTACATAGGGTTTGGAAAGTTACAGAAGAAAATCAAAATAAGTAGTTTTTCAGAAGAAAATCGAACCCTACTATCCAAATTCAATTTTCTTTTTTACTTCAACATTATCAGAAGACAAAAATACAAACGAATAAATCAAATACCAAAAGATTTACCTCAGCGAAAAACAGATTCGAATTGAAATCAGTTCAAATTACAGAAAGAAAATCATCTTGCAAAAAATATGTAAAGTGGAGAAACGGCTAGGGTTTTCATCTCTGAAAAATCAAAAGTGAAAGATCGATAGATCAGGGTTGTTTAATTATCAAGTTTAGAGTCATCAGCTCACTTGACTTCAGAGAAAGAGTTGAGTGATGATGGTAAGTGGTGAGGAGAAAGAGGATTTTCGCTTGCGGTGGTGTTTTGGTGAGAGATGAAATAATTGAAGTAAGAGATAGCTGAAGAAGCATTGGTATTAACGAAGTCTGTTTTTTCATCTGAGCCGGTCATATAACCAAACTAAATCCTAACCATTGAAAATTCCACAGAAACAATATACATGTACACGTCGTTGTGTAAGTCAACATCAACGTTGTTTTGACTTTAGCCAACGACCACACATGAAGTATGTTGTGTAAGTCAACAAAAGTCCTTACACAGCGGCAGTTTGACTTTGGTCAGCGAGACTTTCTAAGTGTTGTTATTTCGAAACAACCAACGTGTGTCATTTCATTGTGTCTCAGATAGCCTGTTTTCCACTAGTGTAACCTATACGAAGTTGACTCTAGTACATAATCAAGCGACTCTTAACATGAGTTTTCATTCACTAAAATATGACAACCAAACTTGACATACCAACGCTTGGTGGGTTCAACCGAGCAATGCTTTAACAATCTCCCCCTTTGTCAATTTTAGTGACAAAACTCTTACGTCATATGGATAAACAAATTACAAGAATTCATTACACACATACGCTTGATTCCCGATTCAACAGCACAGTAAACTGCTTACATTCAATCCTTGAAAATGCAACTGTTGACATTATAATAACAAAGAAAAAGAGTATTAGCTTTGTTAAACCACACGTCTTTGTTATACCACTTCATATGAAATGTTACTCCCCCTTAGTCTGTGCTTTCACTCTTTCGTTTAGATAAAACGTTTAAGCACCAATATTATTTTCCTTAGCGATTCCAATCAATATAAAATCAATGCCAGTATCACTTGTTTACTCCATATATTTCTCCCCCTTTTTGTCACAAAATGACAAAAAAACGAAAAAATAAAGGACAACACGAAAAGAATCTTACAAATCTCAAAATAAACTTGCAACCTGTAGAATTAGGCACGAGGGTTCCACACATCATGTTCTGATAACCAATATCAAAACTGAAACTACAAGTAGATTTATTTTGATATGTTACCAAGGAAACAATTGTCCGAAAAAATCTTTTCAATTTAGTTTAGCAAAGCAAAAAATCAACTAAGCACCTTAGTCCCTTTGCTAAATCGATTGTTCAAAAACAACCGCTTAATTCGATAAGACCAAAATAAAGATAACTCTATTTTTCTCATCAGGTTCTAATTATCCATAAACTTAGACCTTTTAATTTTAAACATGACAAGTACTAGGTTAGTTAACTAGCTTTTGTTGTTAAGGCATTCGATTAGACTTGAATAACCGAAATCTCACTTCGATAAGTCTAACTAAGATCAGAATTAACTTAGTTTATCTTATCCGGAATCGAATTGGAGTAAACAACTCATCCCGTACATCTTTTATTTCGTTAAACCATAAATAATTCATACAAACCAACATAAATCAACTTGCATAATTATTCACCTCAACCGGAAGCAATTGAAACAACATAAGCATTAAAACACCGCAATTGCACCAAAATTTTGTAAGCCTAAACAATTGATACCACACAATAAAACAAGATAACAATAGTTTTTCTTAACCAGAACCAATTGAATCGCACACATCCACACACACATCATGGAATAAACATCAATTGAACCGAATTTTTTTTAAGCAAAAGCAATAAATATATATGATATAAACTCAGGCTTTTCTTAAACAGGAAAACAATTAACTAACAAGATTGTTACCTCAAATTTCGCATCCACTTCTCCAATATGATTGCATCTTCTTCCAGGAAGAATTGACATCGAAATATCATCATGTTATCATCCTTATGCAAAAACAAAAGAATAACAACAACCAACCTTTACCAGAGAAAGGTTGAAAATCGGTTTTAGCAATTGCAAGCAAAAGTTGAAAACTGTCGAAACACATATGCTTTTACGCTAAACCAAAACCGATTCAACATATTGTGACTTTTTCACATATTGTTTCTACCAGAACCCCTCATGATTCTTTGATAAAGCCTACCAACATGGGCTAGAACTTAATCCTGCTAAATCAAAAAGTCACCCAGACCACAAGGGTTCAGAATATATGAGATCGAATATTAAGGTAGTAAAACCGAAATCAGATATCCCATAAACATACATAGCAATAAGATAAAAGCATTCAAGCATAGGCTATGTAAACCGAAAACTATCACAAGAAAAATTATAAATCAAATAAACAAACTAGGTGCAATCAAAGTTCAACCACCATTAGTCAATCAAATCAATGAAAACAAAAGATAAACCACAATTATCTAGTTTCCCACCAACGGTACACGCTAGAGATTCTCAATCCCAAAGTAGAATTTAAACTAAGCGGCCGTAAGAGAATTCGCCTAATTAGGTTACTCTCCTCTCCGAATAGGCGGCTACACCAGTAACAACACAACAAAGAGGAAGCTTGTTGTTACGAAGGATTAGTTTGCTAGAAAGGCAAACTTCAAGTATTTATAGACAAGGAAGTTTGGACACCAAGGAATTTCCAAAACCGAAAATATTCTCAAGGTATTCATTAAAGAATAAATTCGGTTTTCATAATGCCTGGAAATGCTCTGTCCAAAAATAATGATCGAAATCTCTCGGAAAATCTCTAATTAGTAAATGCACATTACTAATTCTTATTTCCCTACGAAATGAAGTTAAATACCTTAATTAAAAGATTCTTAACTTATTTATGTTTCGATCCTGGGATTCTCTTCCCTTAGCTATTAAGGAATAACTTTAAACAATTAAATAATAAACATTCATAGCACGTGTTCAAAGTATGTCGACATCCTTACTTTGTAAGTTCTCTTTCACACTTAAAACCTTGAAACCGATTTGCCACACTTCGAAACAAGTTTAGAATTGGTTCATCTGACTTTCAAGAACTATGCGACTGATCAAATAACATTCAATCACAATCATGGGTTTATTGGTTTTACCAAAACAAGTTTCGGTTCTACCTTCCATGTGAGTATTGTACATAGTCACACTAGCTTTCTAAAATTCGGTTGACTAGGTACTAGGATCGGTTCCCCACATATATATGGTATCTAACTTGTATGTGTTGCACATGTCCATAGGATCGGTTCCCCTTTTCCTAAAAACGTGTTGCACATGTTCATAGGATCGGTTCCCCTTTCTGCTGTAAACCTTGCTGCACCTCATACAAGGATCGGTTCCCCTTTATGATGTACTGCACCTCTTACTAGGATCGGTTCCCCTTTCCCACATTTGGTAAGACATAAAATCACAAACCCGATCATACCATCTCAAGTGATTACTTAAGATCGGTTTCACTAATAAAAGTCATACCAATACATGAGTCAGGCCTTTGTGAATAGTTCT